>NC_056737.1:1959601385-1959843885 GCF_019279795.1 Protopterus annectens
GCAAGGTCTACACTTTAAACATGGATAATGGTATCCCTTGCGGGACCCCAAAAATTCAGGGTACGTGTGAATCTGCTGACACTAATACGAGCAGGATGTAGGTGTACATGGAACAGTAGGTTGTGCAAGTGTGATAATACATGGGTTGACAAAACGTACCACATGTGTCCCGAGACGGGGAGAGTGGGCAATGTGTAGGGGTGTGCTCATACCCCAGCTGCACTCGCAGTAAGTATTTTTCATGACTGCTGTAGAGGGGTGCCAGGTAGGTGGACCATGGGTATGCAATAATGGGCTTAAGTGTGCAGGTGCTGGTTGGCAGAGATGTAGTAGGCCCATCCAGTGGAAGTCATTAATAATTCTATGTGGGCATAGCATACGCCTACACCTCCCAAACCTGAAGAGCACATCTACTGGATAGTCTGTAAACCATCGGGGGAATACATAGAGACCAAATCAATGCCGTGTACCTGATTAGCATGGACGTCCATAGTTATGTATCAGAATGTAACAAAGTCCAACTAAACACTTCCAGAACTAGTGATATTAGGTGAACAGGTGGCGGAATACAGGTAATGACAGATGACAACATGTATGAGACATAAACAGCATGTACCTCGACAAACGTGAATGAATACATATGCTCTGTGACTGTAAATGTGTCTGGTTAATAGAACCAATCATCTAAATGTGTCCCACAGGGTGTTATGCATTGTTCCTGATACAGTGTTCATTCACACCCATTGGTTTATGAGTTCTGCTAGTGATGGAAAGTGCATAATTTGCTGACCACCTTAGGTAGATGATAGCATAATAGAAGTGGTTCAACATCCATATGCCTGCGAGGGACACACCCGTCTGGGCAGTTGTGTCCTGCAAAATGACAGTTATGGCACATGGCCTGTGAGTGCAGGAATGGAGGCTATATAGTGTGTGTAGTGGTGTCCGAAATTAATTTGTTGTATCAGAAACAGCTACATGTAATAGGAAACAGTATTATCAAATATATTGCTACATGAATAACCTTAACGTATGCAAACCATGGAAGTCGTCAGTTTACTACTGGCTGTGGGTATGTGTTGCCTTGACACATGTGATAGCTCTACATATAGGGTCTATAGGGCCGCCACCATTCTGAATGGCCAAAGTGGAACCTGCTCTGTAGAAATCTCAGACGTACCAGTGCAGAACATACCTACAGCCATGTATAGTACAGAAATATACATATCGGCACAAATCAAAGCGTAGTCTAGCAGCAGTAAAGTTGCTTATGCTACTACATATAACATATCAACGTGTCAGGTATACAAGACATGTAACAAGCAACCAGTACAGACACGTACAACATGAGAATGTCCCCTAATCAGGACAGTTGCAATGGCTAGAGTATTGTCCATACCTCTCAACTGTCCCTGAATTTCAGGTACGTCCCTGAGTTTGACTGAAAGTTTAACTCTGTCCCTCTTAACCCCTCCTAAAATTAGTGACTTTTGAAGGAAAGGTGGTGAATTACACTTAATGACTAATGACAATAAGTAAGAGTTATAAACTTCTTTTACTTCAGAAAATGTGTATTAAGTCATATGCTCTGATTCTGTCAATGTTTCAAGTTAATAGCACTACTTTTGTAAAAGTGTCCCTGATTTTTTCTTGATCTGTCCCTGATTCTGTAGAAATGTGTCACCGATTGGTGGAGAGGTCTGGTATTGTCACATGAGATATGCCTAATGAGGGACTGTCCCATGCAAAGTGGGAAAGTTGTCACTCCTATAGTCTCCCGTTGTGCAATCTGAAAGGTGGAAAACGTACAGTAGGTATGCAGTAGCATGACTCGGCGGACAGCTGCGTTAACAAAATCATAGTCACATGTCAGCATTGCAGAGTATCGGTTCCCATGTATCAGGCAGATGGGAGCAGATCGTATGAGGAACATGCATATAATATGATTATGTCACTGGACAGGCTGCCGAGTCCGTACAGTCGAATGCCTGCCGTCGCAAAATGGTTACACATACCCGATACTGTAGTCATGTAGTCCGATGTAATACACATCACAAGGGATCACACACACCCAGCGTGAGTGAAAATGTAAGCAGAAATGTCGGTGAGCGAGCAGCTGTAAGCGTGTTTGTCTACCAGTATGCCAGTAGTGCACTGTCAAAGAAATGTGGAGTCTAAACGGGTATAAGGTGCTGTGACCAGAGGTCAGCAGTGTTTAACACTGTGCAAACCCACGCACAACTGCACCCACCTGCTGGAATGTGCCTTAATAAGTCCATATCCAAAGGCTTCAGTCTGTCCGCAAACAAAGAACTGCCCTATTCATTTGTTGGCAGCAGTACCCTGCTCACATAGCTCATGTGAATTAACAATAGACCATGGCATATGTACAGACAATAGACCACACACACACCATACAGTGCAGTCATCCAACAGTATAGTAATGTACTGGCAGATATGTCCGGACCACTGGTGTATGCATGCCTGGCTGTCCTGTGTTCCAGTGTGTGAGCATGCCCAGTATGACTGTTACGCATGTTGTCGACTGACATTACTGTCATACCATCATGTGTGTGAGCATGCCAAGTATGGTCAACTGTATCGCATGTGTCACATGTCCAGATAGTTAGTACTGTGTTGCTGACCCCTCCGTTCTACACAGACAGGTGTCATGCTGTGTCTGCAGGGTAGCTAATGGTCACGTGGCATTGACAGTTGCTACATGTCTGCATAGCGTGGGGGGACATCCAACCACAACCACAGTCCTACACAGCACCGTGGGTGGCACACATGAGTCTCACATGTGTAGGTTTGACGGGGGGCACAGCTGACAGTTGTACACATCTGCCACTACTGTACTGGTATGCCAGGTACTCCATGTCAGTGTGTGGACCTACCTAAATTGCTGGTTGGAGGGATACCAGTGTACGTCAGTTCCCAGCTTTAAATACCAGCACAGTGGTGTTGGACATCCTAGCTTAGACAACCTACATCAAACTGCCTGGCCTGCTGTAGTCTGTGTGTGTCTTAGGGGGTTGGGGTCATTCATTGGGCATATCTATAGGCCATTGTATATCATTTGTCTGTATTGGTCCACATCTGTCCAGCTGCATGGATCATGTGTGGGCTTTATGGACACACATGATGGTCAGCCCATAATCTGCAGTGAGTTAGGACACCCTGTGTATGACTGGCTACCATTGTGACTCCCATATGTGCTACAGAGGTCATGGTGCCACTATGGATGTGTACTGTCTGCTGCCCTAACATTCAGCCACCACAATCACTTGTATGCTCACATACATACCATAGCAATGGGTAAACACACATTCTAATACAACTGCCAATTGTTAGGTCAATAGACATACCCTGGGTTTGTTCTGGACTTGAGGATGGTGCTGGAGGGCTGCCTATGTCGGATGCACACAGTGCACCTCCTATACATGGCCGAGTACAGGTAGTGTCATGTTTGGCATCCATTGTACTGTGTGCGGGTGAGAGAGGAGAAATCCGTGGGTACCTACTGGTCAGTGCATATGCCTTGTGTTGCCTCTTTGCCAAGGGCAGGTCATACTGTGCATGGGCTTCCGCTGACTGTGCCCTGCTCAGGTAGTTCCTTCACCAAGTCACACTGTGCCTGTACAGGCCTTGGCAGTGGTGTTGGGCTGTGTGGCCCTGCCCCATGCTGTTCCTGCTGCAACTGTTACTGCAGGATAAGATTGTGTAGCATAGCAAATACCATAACAACTTGTATGCATGTAGCTAGTGAATACTGTAGAGCTCTACCGGATGTGTCCGGATACCAGAACCATGAACTGAGCATCCCAAACACATGCACAAGTATATGTCTTGCCTGTGCATCCGCCTCATTATGGTGTGAGTGTTCAGGTGTGTGTGCATTGCTGATGGGTGTCATCAGCCACGACACCAGTGTTTACCCAGCATCCCCCACTAGGACACTGTAGGGGATGTCCATATTGGCATTGGTGTGGTACAGCTGTGTCAGAAGCCATATACCGGAATCATCATAGCTTCCAGGGCAGACAGCACATACATTCAATCTCATGTCCTGGCCATCGCATATGGCCTAGCTGTTGGAGGGTATGCCCCTGCAGTGACTGTAGGCCCTACCCCGCTCACTGGGTGGTGCTTCGATGTGTATGTGTGTGCAGGCTATAGCACCCAGTACCAAGTACTAGTCATCCATGTGGTTGAACTGATGCATATTGCTGGTCTACTAATCACGTGTGTTGAGGACATGTACGTGCTCACTAGCATGTGTTGACATGGCGTCTGTGAACTGGTGCAATACTCTGTATGCAGATGCCTGTGAGATACCCATGATATCCCCAGTTGTGCTGTGTGAGGTACCTGTGGCTAGTACACCTAGGCCAACACATACCGTGGCATCCACTGTGATGGGTTTCCCTCAGCCTGCTTGATGTGTCAGGTGTGGCAGGCACAGGTCAACAAGCCATTGTAGGAGGTCTCTGTCCACCCCATAGTGCTCCACCATCCCCAGCCCATGTTGCCCCTGGTAAGTCACCCTGGGTCTATAAAGTCTTATGTCACCCCAGTAAGGGTTGTTCGGCAGCATACACATCCTCACTGCCCCAGCCTCCTGCACATGTTGGTATATATTGCCTGCTGCAGCCCTTCTCAGTTGGTTGGACTGTGTCGTGAAATGTCCCAGCAGGTATACACTGGTGGTGTAGAGTGCGGATGAAACCTGTGTGTATCCTGCTTGCTCACATTACCGTACTGTTCAGGTGCGGGCTGGCCATGTCATCTGCTGATTGTGCTGATCAACACCTGTTTGTGCAGCCTGTACACCCTGACTACCCCACCACTGCTGTCATTCCTCCCAATGTCACCAGGCAGGTATAGACACACCCCCTAGCTTAGGCGTGCTAAGGCAGAAGCACTCCCGAGGCACAGTTCTGCAATGTACTTACAGTATGCCTGACCCCCCTCCCATGCTGTCAACTATATTCAAGCCCTGCACCCGGCTGACTACACACATACACTCCAGGGACCTGCATCACACCCTGGTGATAAATGGGATAAACTATCGTCAACCTCATCTGCATAGTATAGTCTTCTAATGAATAGTTATATGACCTATACCGAACCTCCAAATTAATAACCACTGCTCAGTGTCGCTCAGATCCATACACAACTGGCAACAGGTGCCTTACTATCACCATATTCGATGTCCAATGGTCTTCCCAGCAACAAAATAACCGGTGTCTACACGACTACAACCCGTGACCCTGCACACTACAGATGATGTGCATTACCACCACGCTATGGCAGATATACATAGATCCCAGGTTATCACGTACAGATCATCCGGCACAAACATTCAATAGTGCTGATGTCCCCAGACATATATGTTCACATCTATGTCTACCTCTATATCTACATATATCATATGTATTATTTGTATACATATATACATGGACATATATATATATATATATATATATATATATATATATATATATATATATATATATATATATATATATATATATATATATATATATATATATATATATATATATATATACATACACACATATACATGTACACACATATGTAGATATTGCATTTATATCACAACAGCAGACCACATGACAGCAAAGCATTAGACAGGAATGAAAAGGAAACTACATGTGCCACCTGTATCATGTAGTGTTGTCACTATCAAGGCACGTGCGTTTTGTTCTGTCACATGGGTCAGAACGTATCAAGGGTAAGAGTAGGGCTGCTGACATTTACTCACCAGACCTATTAGCGAATGTATGTGTTGACAACCCAGTGTCTTGGCATAATATGCGGGCTGTAGACACTATATAGGTCAGCAACAAAACACACTGAACACATCCCGCAGCTAGCCACCCACAGATACCAACACATACGGTACAACTGCCAAACACACACACCTGCCATGCCTTGGAATCGAGCACCTACCTGTTTAGTCTACCACACTACAGCATTATGCAGTAATAGAATGCGCTACCGAGATTACAGGAAAATAGCACTCCCAGAGACATACTTCTAGGTGGATGACATCATCCGCAAAGGCAAAGACGCCGATAGGGAATGTATGGGTAGTGAGCCATCTAAAAGCATTACGCTGACCCCAGGCAGCTGGAAACTCACAGACACACACACACACACTTGGCAGGGCTGGGAGTCGAACATACACCTAACTGCCTTATCACACTACAGCTTTACACAGTTACAGAATGCACTACCGAGATTACTGGAACACAGCACTCCCAGAGGCATACTTCTAGGTGGAAGACATCATCTGCAAATGCAAAGACGCAGATAGGGAATGTATGGGGAGTGAGCCGTCTAAAAGCATTACTCTGTCCCCAGGCAGCTGGAAACACACACACACACACAGACAGACACTTGGCAGGGCTTGGAGTCGAACATACACCTAGCTACCTTATCACACTACAGCATTACGCAGTTACAGAACACGCTATCAAGATTACTTGAACACAGCACTCCCAGAGGTATACTTCTAGGTGGATGACATCATCCACAAAGGCAAAGACACCGATAGGGAATGTATGGGGAGTGAGCCATATAAAAGCATTACTCTGTCCCCAAGCAGCTGAAAACACACGCACACACTTGGCAGGACTGGGAGTCAAACATACACCTCACTATCTTATCACACTACAGCATTACACAGTTACAGAACGTGCTACCGAGATTACTGGAACACAGCACTCCCAGAGGCATACTTCTAGGTGGATGACATCATCCACAAAGGCAAAGACGCCGATAGGGAATGTATAGAGAGTGAGCAGTCTAAAAGCATATTACTGTCCCAAGGTAGACGTAGACAAACACATGGCAGTGGTGTGAGCGGGACAACTGCATATCTACGGAGCACTGTTACAACACTACTTAGATACAAGACGCGCCAAAGATAGTGCACCCTTCAAGACAGTCAACCAGTGTGTTCAATGTAGGAATCCATCCTGACGTGGGGTATGGACATCTGTTGCCTGGATGACCACCATCGCTATACAGGATGTCAATGGCCATGCCCATACACATAGGCACATAACCGACACAAGGCGTACTGGGCATGCTCACACACTTAGTAGTAGCGAAGGGCTGTCTTGCATGCACACGGATTCTAAACATGGAAGTGCAGAGTTTGGAATGTACTGTGTGTCCATCTACACAACGGCATACTGAGCATGCTCACACACTTAGTAGTAGCGAAGGGCTGTCTTGCATACACACGGATTCTAAACATGGAAGGGCACAGTTTGTTGTTACTGTCCCCACGTACATGAAGGCCACTCACATGTACTGACCAGTACACACTCAAGAGCCATCACAGATGTCTCAGGTGCAGATCACAGAGGTAAATGCCGCATTCTACTATGTAGCCCTCAGACATCACCATGTCCTTGGACCAGCAACACACATCCATACATTACTACAACACCATGTGACTCATGACCAGTGGACTGTACATAGGTCTACAGCAACTGTGCAGACTACCCATGTACTGACAGGGTTCCATCATGTGTTATGCAATGCAATGATACCACTGTTCATAACCAGGTCAGCTCTACACATAACAGGGGCCCTGGGTCTTACACAGCTGTAACAGATGACTGTCACTGTACACCAAAGAACACTCATGTTTGGATATGACATACATGTAATCGCAGTGGATATGTACATGGACCACACACACACACAACACATATGTACATAGCATAGCTTTTGCTGTCTTCCGTGCAGACAAGTGGCTACAGCAATCACACGCATGCAAATGGAAGGTAGGCCCATGGCTGTTGAATGCTAACAGTACATAAGGTAGCAATGTTGACTGAGGTAACATTCCCTCTGTACTAGTTACCCATGACAACCATCATATCATACAACAGTCCATGTGTTATGTATGTCATCACACATGTCCACCAATTGCAATGTATGCAAACATGGCTACATGACAGGCATGTAGGACCAACACACATGTACATGTAGTGGTGTGCATGCAGCTACCATGCATGTGCAGTAGCTGATGTATGTAATTCATCTGTGCCTAACTACAGCATGCAGTTGCAATGCAGCCCCATCATTGACACCTGTATATGGTGAAATACTGACAGTACGGTAGGATGTCCATCAGGTATGGATGAATGTGTGTACATAAAGTGCTGATCCACATTTGCAGTTGGATGTTTGCCGAAGACGGCTCACAGGTGTGTCTCAAGCCATCCCACCATTACATGTACAAACAGTACGCTATGTTACTGTTACTTGATGGTGAAGACATACAACCTACGCAGCGGTCAGGGTGTTACTGACTGTAAGTGACTTCACACCTGTAACACTTACATCCTCCCATGTGCATATAGCAGCACAATTACTGAAGGTAGCGTTGACACACATAATGCGGCCAATACTACTGCATGTCTGTCAGACATATCATCATATAGCAGGTGCATCATTCACAGTACTGCCATGTGTGTTTGCTTGTGTGACCATATATGCCACATATGGTGGGGAATACGTCCCAATTGTTACACACCCCTGTACACTGTTGTAGAGATATGTACATACTGCAGTGTGGAAAGCATGACGTAGGCAGGGGCGGTGTGTGTATCACACACATGTCAGCTATCTGTATGTGAATGACATTTGTGGACTCCACAGTGTGTGTGTGTGTGTGTGTGTGTGTGTGTGTGTGTGTGTGTGTGTGTGTGTGTGTGTGTATGGCTGTCTGGTGCATGAAGTGAGGGTGTATGCTACCATACAGAACAGACAGGATCCCTAACTCCTCATGGTGATGCAGTCTACTACCCTGTTGATGCCATCGGTCTCAGCCTTACTGGCTACCTGTACATGTTCATACTCTGTGTCGCATCATTTGGGTGCACAGTACTGTGAGGGTGATTACCACATAGGCAAGGGTCCTCACCTCAACACTATCGAGTGGGCATTATAGTGTTGTTGACCCCGTGAGTGTGGGCATGTTACTGTGTTTCTGTGTGTGTTCTCATCCTGTAATATGACAGGGTATTACTGCTAAACAGTGAGGCCTCATGCTATCAAGTGGCCTCTAACGTTATCATCGGCCAGACCGCTGTGTAACCCCCCCGCACCATGTCAACATACCTGTGATGTGACCTGGTATGGATGTCACGTCTCTAGCCACTGTAGCCTATTAAACAGCCCACATGCTTCTGGATCAGTAGATGAGTGGACATCTGTGGAATGGTAGCCTTTCTAACAGTGAGGTTGAGGCTACGTATGGCATGCTGGTATTGCCATACATGCCTGTGAGTACTCCACATTTACACATGTGAAACTGCAAACACTGCTACTTACTGGCACTTGCAAGTAGACCTTAAGGAGGGAAGCAGGGCATCATTACCAACATACTGTTACTGTTGTTACCAAGACACATACTGTGAGCATACAACAATGCACTCCAACTAAAAACACTGTAACGTAATGGCACATGCAATTAGACCTTAAGGAAGGAAGCAGGGCATAATTACCAACATGCTGTTACCGTTGTTACCAAGACACATACTGTGAACATATAACAATGCATTATAAACCTTACTACATGGTATGTCTGGTGCATGTCAACAGTACACAACTAATGTAATATACACTTATCTCACTATTCTGTTCACCCTGTGCATCAGACCATATGAGCATGTCCCTGCACCAATGGTGTGGATGACAGGGATGTGGCACAGGCATCATCATAAGCACAGGGTGATAATGTTTGCCAGGGGCATAGGCTGCACCAGTGGATGGCATCATGTGTGTGGGTAAGGTCCAGTGATCTGATTGGACATGTGTGGTCGTTATGCCTGTGGGTGTTGCAGTGCCCTACAGATGTTTCTGCTGTGTGCGTGTATGTGTGCACACAGTTCTGCCTTTTGTCAGGCCTACACAGGGGTATTATTGACAGCTCCAGATTGTACAGACCAGGATGTACAGCTCATTGTGTCCAGCCATGGTCACGTGACTTGTGCCTGCCAGGGGTTGCAATGGCACTACCAGGCGGAGGTACAGATTGGCTACTGACAATGACACTTGTCCACTGGAACCGTGTCCCCGCTGGGAATGTCCAGGGCCACGTCCACATGGCCTGCTGTGTCCTGGTGTGGACAGAGCAGCACTAGCTGCACTGCTACTGGCACTATGGGAGCGGGCATGTGAGGTGGCTCTTTCACGTTGACCTGCACTAGGTGGTGTAGCTGGCCTACATCCACGTGGCCTATGCCTCACTCCTACCAGATGTTCCAGCACAGACAGTTCACGCTCGCGGATTGCCATGCCACAGTCTAGAATTCCAACCATGTCACCCAATCACCTGTCCAGAACATCAACAATCTGCTGTTGAGCATTTTCCAATGCCTGGATGTTGTCGTTTAGAGTACGGATAGCAGCCCTCTGAAGCCTCTGCCCTTCACTGTTCTGCCATTCAGCACGTGCCTGTGCCACCATTACAGTCTGGAACATGCATCTGGTGACACCAGCTGCTGCTCTCTGTCCTGCAGGTGCATGTCGAGCAGCACTGGCCACATGCCTGTGTGGCACATCTACAGTCATTACACTGACACCATGGTGTGGAGACACATCTTCTTTAGCCACCACACATTCCTGTTTCAAGCTAACACACGCTGACTGTCCTTCCTCTATGGCCACTGGTGATGGGGTATGTGTTGGCATGAGAACTGTGTGCGGGGAAGAGGGGACATAGCTGGGATGGCAACCATTGGCACAGATTCAGCCCCTGACAACCCTGCCTGTACCTCATGCATATGTTCATCACTGCTAGTATCTGTGGGGACACTAAGATCAGATGGACCACAGGAGGGTAACGCACCTACATCACCTGTGAATGCAAAGAAAGACTCTACATTACAATAGAAACACAGACACACAGACACATCATGCATGTGATTTAACAGACGACATGCAGCATGCATGTGATACAGCAGACGGCATGCAGCTCAGACATTAATAGTGGTAGTTAGCATACCTCCCTGGGTTGCACACAACAGCAAACAGGTGTCATATCAGTAGCCATGCAGTTCACACAATCATGGTAGTAAGCATGCATCCCTGTGATACACCATGTGGACCGGCACAGGTTAACAGTACACATGGCTGAAGCGACCTTGACGTGTAATCTGATGATGTGTGCATTGACATGCATACATGTCTGACAAAATAGTGTCCTGACACATGTACAGCGTTGTAATGGGTATCACATTGCAGTGTTGTCTGTATGCCCTACAAATAGAATGCACTTTTAGCAAATGTGCATGAGCATTGAAGGGTAGTGTGAGGCATCTACATTGGTATACAGTGTGAAGTACAGACACTGTGCCATTGCATGGCATCATGAGGCATCTATATTGCTATAGAGTGTGTAATATGCACACAGTGCATAGCCATAACTGCGTGCATACACATTACATAACTGTTGATTGTGACCCACGTCGCTGAGGTGTATACACACCAAACCATGCTGTGTCATGTGACAGGTCACTGGAAGACCTACGGATGACACCCCTGCACAACTACTACAAAGTCTTAGCTGCCTGGCAACCATGTCCACACATGGCAGACTTGTCAATACACCATGTCCCACATGACATTAATGTACCACACACACGAGGTGCATGGCTGACAGTGATGTCCTACAGCAGCAAGGGAAATGTCCGGTATCTGTGGCCTGATGTGGTGTCAATGTCTGTGGAAGCTGTACAGGTGACTAGTGTCATGCTATGACACAGTCGTGATGTTCAACACATCTTATATGGTCAAATTAAGTTTCACCTCCACCATCTGTGCACAGGCTTTTAGGATGTCCAGTGATCTACATCAACTATATAATCAGTCAACTAAGGCTATAGTTGGACCATGTGTGGACAATGTGCAGCAGGGTGTATACACATCACAACTACTGTGTGGCTACATGTCTCTGGCCATCTTCCATGGCCATGTGTGAACATGTGTTGGCCAAATGTTTGTGATGGCCATCTATCTCACATGTCTGTGTTGTCTCATATGACATACACCCATAGATGTCAGATATGTCACTGTCCACAGGGTTATGCAGACAACGGGTTGTATGTTTGGTATGTGGGGTATGTATTATGAGATAGTGAGACAATATTGCAACCGGAACACTACATGTCTGGGACATGTCAGATGGCACATCACAATGTGTGCACCCATTGCAGGGGCATGTTACACAATGGTAACTCTTGTGGGCTGCCCATATCCCAGCTCACTGTGTGGTACTGTTTGCATACCACACATGTGTTGTTCCAATGTATAGTACATATGCCTACATTGAACACCTCCACCATTGTATGCACAGCTGTCAACACATCTAGCAATGACAGATACTGTAGTTTCATGTCAGTGTTTCATTTAGTTTTTATATATTGCACATGGGTAGCCAGTGTGAATGATGACAGATGCGACCTGTATATCGTGACTGGACCATACGTTATGTGTACATGTGTTAACTGGCCACATGGCGTATAGATATTTGCATTAACATGCCTGATACTGATAACTGTCTCACCTGCAATGGACTGATGTGCGGCATTCCAGAGGTGCCTGTATAGGGTTGACACAGCAGTTTGAACATTATCCATGACTGTATGACAGCTACAGGGTGCATTGTGCATGTTCACACATTCGCCTGTACAATAGCATATAGTATGCACATGTGTGCATACACAGGGTAGCATACTGTAGTATGCGGCATGTGTGTAAACATACCTTGCATATGATGTTACATTACATATTGTACAGTGACACATGCAACTAAATGGGATATAATAGTCATATGTGCAGTAGTGACTTACCAGGCAACTCCAGGCTCATTGGTTGGGAGACACCCACCTCCACGATGGCAGCTAGTGTTTGTGGATACTGTTTTGAGGGTGTCCCCAGGCTGGCCAGTAGCTCCTCAGTGGGTGTGAGTGGGGGCTAGGTTGGTGGCCCACCACCTGTTCCACCTTGTTCCCTGGCGATTGCATTGGCATGCTGTTTCACATGTCGTATCAGGTCCGTGCAGTGTCTGCGCACCTGCTAGTAGGTGTGGTTATGGCCACTCACATCATTAACCCTCCTGCGAAGGTCCTGCCACAGGTCATCACACTGCTGGGCAAGCTGTGGCACATGGCTGAACAACACCTCATAGTTCTCATGGAGGTACGGGATGAGGGCATCATCCTCCAGGCGGCTATACGCTGGCAGGCATGAATGAGGCATTATCTGGAAGACATAATGATGGAGACAGGTCACAGTATCACAGAGATGTACAGAGATACAGCTGCACATACATTTGTATTAAATCTGGTACATCTGAACAGTTATCTTTGCAAATCGTCATGACACTGGCATGACTGACATGTTTGTATCACACATATGTAACACCCGTTATGCATTGGATATCATCACCATATATGTGTGTCACCTCATTACATTGTTCATACTCCATGTGAATGATGTCTTGATGTGGGCATGTCTGTTTGCCTGTACTGGTGTTCTTACCTATCAGCATATGCCTGGATGTGTCCACAGTAATGCTGTTGACCTTGATGCTGTGTATATGTCACATATCAGCAGATACACTGCCTTAATGGACATGAGCAGTGACAATGCACACATACACATGGAAACCTTTACATGCATGTGTTTTGCCATAGACATCTACACAGCACTGTACAGCAGTTCAACATCCTGCCACGTATCGCCTGTGTTGCACATGTGATAGACATGGGGCAATGGCTAGCCGGACGTCATTCACAGGGATGGTTATCAACTATAGCATGTACGGGCAAGGTTTTCTAGCTGTATCCGACAGCCATTTTGCCACCGCGAGGTGCATCAGTGCCACATTACTGATCCAGACAGTTAATAATACATCTACCATGCGGTCATCACCATGTATGACAGAGATGACATGTACAGCTTTGATGGACAGGGTTGCATGGTATGGCAGGAGTATGTAACATGTATGGCACTGGGATCTGTCCAGCATGTGGCGATCCTTGTAGTAGGACAGTGGCTGTCCATGACATATGTCTTTCAGATCAGGATATGTATGTGTAGCATGTCCAACATCACAGTGTAGCACATGTCTTTATGCAAGGTAGCCAGCATGCTGCATAGTGGAGGTGAGAATTGTGAAGGCTGGTATCGCCCATCCACGCATGGCCAATACCCCTTAAAGGTGATATGTGGTCCGATATTGGTCACCCGAGTGCTGAGAATGCCTGTCCAATGATCTCCATGCTCATGGTTGGCACTCTGTCATGACATGGGTGCCACATATAACTACCTAATAGGCTGGAGACGTCACCAACTCAGGGAGGTGAACTGCACAGCACCATCCCTTACACAGTGTCCATAATGTTGACCGCTGCCTAGGTGGTAGTTAATGGGTACAGGGTTATTCACCTAGCGGTGACAATGCTATTATCAGCTGTCAGATTGTGCACATATGTCACACACCTCACCCACAAAAACCATTCTGTATGTTGTCCACAACACTGAGACAGCTATTGCTCCTAGGTCATGGACATTCACATCCTTACATACACAGATGCCTTCCATTTGTCTGTGTGGTACGGGCTACAATGAGGGGGGAGTACACAACATTAACCCTGTTTTACTGTAGCTGCCACTGGTGTGATATGCACATGTCACTCAGACACCTTTTGTAGTGTTGCTTCTGTCAACAGGCCACTGGTAGAACACTCCTGTGACATATGAAGGTACATCTAGTATACTCAGTGTAGCTGGAATACGGTATGTGTGATGATGTCCTATGACCTGTCACAGGTATGCTATGCAGTGTGAAATCATCCATACTGTCATCTACTTCTGTACTGCTAACATCTACGTTGATAAAGGTTCATAGACTTTCAGACCATACTCAGCAGGGTAATAGTGCAGTGACTCCAGTTATGACTGTCGTCTCCACTTGTGGGTTGCAATGGGTTGATATTATCCAACACCCTATCTGTATTGCATATTCATGCTCAGCACTTGTTCAGAACATGTGAGCACTTCATGAGCTATTAATTGCTATAGCACCCATTCCAACTCATTTCTTACAAGTACACTGTCTGTCCTTACATTTCCAGCTTGCTTACAGTACAACAGCTGTTGTACACACGTAACTCACATATCTTGTGAGACATGGTTGAATATACAGGCATGTCCAAGTGTCACGTACCAGTGCTATTGCCTGTCTATATGATGAATATGGCAAACATGCGGCAATAGAGCAATTGTCTCATGTACACAGTCAATGCTCACCTCCCAACATATGACACTACAGCCTGCGGGAGATGCACATATGTAGCCATGCTGGGGGTAATGCTCTCACCAACCCAGACTGAACCTGACATTCATGTGGGGACGTTTAACATTTGCAACACACCCAACTCATCACATAGACTCACTAGACCTCCACCATCACAGACCACACATAGTATGAGTACGACATTTGCAGAACCTCTCCATACTCTGTTTAGGCACCAGAGGCAGCCCCCATTACCAAACACAACAACTATTACTTATAGTCCACAGACTCATGTGTGCCCATCAACTACAGGCAATAGGGTGTTATAACATACCCAACACACCGGTCATAGGTGACTCTGTAGGCGGTCACACTGATACACCAGGGATCACTGCAGTGGCTGTACTGTACAGAGGTGCAAGTAACACATGGATCTGCTGTTCACAGACAGGACACTATCCTAGAGAGGTGCCATCGGTGTAAACACTGTAGTTGGGCTTACACATAGACTTGCCAGACAGTATAGTACCTCACTATGAACCTGTGAAGCTGTTACATGTCCTTTGTGCATGGTTAATTGAGTAGCTCTTCCATTTTGATTGGCTATCATGCTGTTACAGTTTCCCGTGACTACAAGCCCTATGTATCCTGTTATTGTGTATTGTACATGTCAATAGACGATACCTTTTGTTTGAATGATATAACAGTTGTGCTGTGTAGAATATCTGACATATCTACCTACAGTACTGTACATTACACATATTTTACACATTATCCCATAATGCAAAGCATACTTGCACAGCAGGACCACCTTATTCATGTTGTTGTTGTTATATGCCCATACACATGCCTACTGTGACAGTATATCAACATATACTATCCCCTGCTATGGCACGTACTTGTTGGACATACCCTACCACTGATGGCGGGTGGCGTGGAATTGTTCTGTTTAAAGCCCTCATGTAACATCCCTTGTAGTGTATGTGATGTTTACCTTGTGGCCCACAGCAGGACACACAATTTCTACAAGCGTTACTATGCTCAACAAGACATCACTACATAATACCTTTTCCCACTTTATGCATTGCGTACACTTTTAATTAATACAAAACAGGCTCTACATACACTAACATACTGAGTGTTCTACATACCTTGTTAGCGTTCCAAATCTTCGTAAATATCTCTCTTACACCTTTACTGTTTAAATGGTTCTATGGTATGAGCATACAGTTTGAATGTATGGCAAGTCATCCTTATATATGTCGATACCTGTAACATGTGGTTTCCTGCCGCCAATTGGTGTTCCTGAGTAAATTATTACATGCACATCAGCTGTGCAGCTACTCCATTCGCCAATTACGTGGCAACAGTGGGGTATAATTTAATTCTCCACTTGGGCGTTGCCCTTTTGCCCTACCTTCGGGGAGACGGCCTGCATGTGTTTTGTTGTAAGGAATTGCAACTGCTATTTGTAGAGACACGGATATTTTTAATTCATGTCCCCCGTGGATTGTGTCTGATGGCTAGAGTATGTGGTTCTACATGTGAGTGTACCTGTCATCTCAACCGTCTGATAAGGGACTATTGCAAACAAAACCTGTAACATTGCCGTCTGTTCCATTATACAACAGCTACGATTTTACATGGTGCCTTTACAAATGTGTCTCTCACAAGGTATGTTAACGCTTCTGCAGATGTAATTGAGTGAGTGGATGTTTGTGATGTTATTACAGTCTGTATTGCAATTGTTTCGGGTGTGGGGGAGATGTAGGTGGGTGTACATAGCATATACAGGTTTGTGGGGACTGCATTTCTGCATATTCCATATATGTGTGTGGGCTCCTTCCCTAATTGAAGACCTATCACTTAGTAGACTGAACTATGGTTGTTATGGGCTTATACATTGAGACATTGTTAATTGGTTTCTATATAGTATGCAGGTGAGGTTGATACTACCATACCTCCGGAAATACAGCGAAATGTAAAGGAATTTTACTAAATGACAGCTGTCTCACATATTTCTGTCACATATATTTGCACTCATTGCAGTTGTGCTGGTGACTGAACCTCTTTGGCATGGGTTGCCACCTTTTCAAATGGCCATAGTGGGACATTTGCAGGACACACATCGGTGTTTACAGGCCGACACATACCTACGGTCAGTACACAGGATAGAACATACTTTTATCCTGAATACATACTTATTCTTGTAGCACTTTACCTACTTATCATGTTTTATGTAACATTTACGTTTTCTAGATACAGGCATAACTATTTAACGCAACTATTACATAATATATGGGACATAATTATGTCCTACAATCTTGGACATTTGCCCTTTTTAACATTTTTTGTCAGGACACAACTGCCCAGGGAGGGGCTGTCCCTCTTAAAGTGGGACAGGTCATAACCGTATGCCTATGGCCAGCTATGACCACACCTACCATACTGATCTACCTCCGAGTTAGCACTAGCAGACACATGATGCAAACACACACACACACATTTCAGTCCCACAGAAACACACACGGCACCCTCAACACACACATACACAGACTACAGCAATCACAAACACAGTTGAACTCCGTACCTACGTGGACCGCAACATCGGCAGCAATAACTAAATGTCCCTTAATATCGTGATAATATTACACGTGGTTCCAGTGATCCGGTACTGTGTTCTTTCGGTCTTTAAGCCTTGTGATTACACGTGTCGGTATGTGACACATTCCATAGTTGGCAGTATCCTATTTATTTCTACCTCCATGGTTGTGTACATGTCGTTGACCTATCAATATATTTGCAGATATAGGTGAATCTGTATATATCAACATATATCTCTCTATCACCCTTTCTATCTCTATTATATATGTTTCCTGGACTTTGAACCTGTCACATTACACACATGCCATTGGTACATCTTGGGTAGTTTAGTGTTAGGTGATTGTGTACATGATTGCATGTTCTACTCCTGGCAGTAGTAGTTTTACCCTTCCGAGCAGGCACTATTAGTACAGGGGTGAATAATGCTAGTTTCACCTATTCTGGACATCATTGACCGTGATCTGCACGATATTCAGAGAAGCTTAGCCCTGTTTCGCACATATCCGTATAGTCATGTTTAAATGACACTTACCAGCACTGGGCAATGCATATTCTCGCTAACATGTGTTAAACCTGATCTGATGACCTGCATCCACCATCCATTATTCGTGCCTTCGGGATTACGTAACATCCCTTGCAGGACATGGTGCTGGGAACATGCACGACAGTCAGTAATCCATGCAGAGTGTGTGGGGAACAGTGATTACACACATGGATCCCGCAATTGGCTCTGCTCCACTGAGGGTCAGTTGTTTACACGATGTGGTGGCAACAGCAGACACTGTTTGCCTTGACTGATGAATGGCCTCTGACAATCGGGCATGTACCTACCGATGTACCTAGGAACCTATACATACAGTACCAACATATGCTCATAAGTGCGTGTACTGTTCAGGTGTTGACATTCCTTGTTCCAATAGTTGTTGTGTGTGCAATGGTTGAGGGCTGCCTATGTAGGATTCACACAGTAGGCCACCTATACATTACAATTTACAGGTGGTCGTGTGTGTGTGCCATCCATTTTTCTGTGTGTGCAGGTGGAGAGGTGTGTCAGTCCATAGAGGCCTACACTGTCAGAGTATGTGCTATACATTCCCTCTTTGCCAAGGCATAGGCATATTGGGCACGCCTCCATCTGCCTACTGGGGCTGGCACAGGGTGTTCGTGGTCTGAATCCCTCTGTGCCTGTGATGGCCTTGGCAATTGCGGTGGGCTGTGAGGGCCTTCATCATTATGTCCCTGCTGCAGCTGTTTCCACAGGATCATATTATGTAGCATGACACATACTATGAAGATGTGGGCACACGTGCCTGGAGAGTACTGCAAGGCTCCACCAGATATGTCCAAGCAATGGAACCGTGATTTCAACATTCCGAACACACGCTCTATGATGATTCTGGTTTGTGCATGTGCCTCATTATGGTGCTCTTGCTTGGGTGTGTGTGCATTTCTGATGGGAGTCATCATCCACAGCTCCAGTGCATAGCCAGCATCCCCCACAAGGTGGCCATTTGGGATGTCCCCCCTGACAAATACCCAATACAGCTGTGAGGCATGCCAGATGTGGGAGTCATGGTAGCTTCCTGGGCTGCCAGCACACACATCCATGATAATGCCCTGGGCACTGATCATGACCTGGCAGTTGATGGAGTCGTATCCCTTGTGGTTTATGTAGCGCCTACCATGCTCACCGGGTGGTGACTTGATATGTATGTGCGTGCAGTCTATCACACTCAGTACCTCCGGGTAGTGTGCCACATGGTGGAGGAGATGCATATTGCTGGCCAACTCCTCCTGAATTCGGGGGAAGTATATGTGCTCATTGGCATGTAGTAACATGGCATCCAGGAACTGGTGTAGTACCCTGGATGCTGATGCCTGTGAGATCCCCATTATATCTCCAGTTGGCCTTTAAAAGGTACCTGTGACTAGTATTCGCAAGCTTACACATACCTTCGTGTCCACTGGGATGGGTTCCCCTCTGTTGTTTCTCGATCTCAGGCATGGCCGGCACAGCTCAACTATTTGTTGTAAGATGTCCCTGTCCACCCTGTAATGCTCTACTATCTCCAGATCATGTAGCCCCTGGTAGGTTACCCTGGGTATGAACACTCTTCTTCTCCTCCGGGGCCTGCGGTGGTTGTCAGCATCATCCTCCACAACAACTTCAGTCACTAACACATGGTGATGAATCACAGCTATGGCAGCTCCCAATATGTACATTGTAAACGTTCCCCGTCTGTTTACACCTATGGTGCAGTGTTTGGGAATACACAGGTGTGTGTGAGGTGCTTTCACACTTTATACTATTGTGCTGTGAGCACTGATGATGTCATAGGTTGTGTATGTATGATCGTAGCTACAGGGTATCTTATGTGTTTTACGACAGGAACTACTATTGTGGTGCCTTTGATGTTGAATTACATTTGGCTACCGTGGATTACCTCTTGCCCTTCCCTTTACATTTCTTAACATTTCACCTCCCATTTTCTGGCATGCATCCAGCAGCCTGCTTTCATTTGTCCTTTCCTAAACCTGGCTTATCTTGCATAATGTGTTCTATGGCCTGTCTACTGCAGGTTTGCTTTGCTCTGCTATGACAGTTCTCTTTTCTTTGCAATCCGACACCTACCCTATCCTGTTTTGCAGGTTACTGCGAACAGACTTGTCAGCTGCCATTGATTGCCCGCTGTGAGCTAATAGGTGTTAATTGCTCAGTTGTACTCCAATTACCCTACTGCGGCATTTCCTTATTTTCTTCCCCTGACCTTCCTGTTTGAGCTATGGTGCACAGCACGTGCGTCCGCTTACCGGGTTTCGGGGCATGTTTTCATCCCCGTACACAGGCGCTTTTGGGCATCATATGTGTTCTCAGCTAAACAATGCTATACCTACCTCCCCACCCCTGTCCTGCGGCTTTGCTTAGCAATGGCCAGGCCGGATTTGCATTGCTCCAATGTGCTTACAGCTATGGTGGCACACCCCACTGCTGATGTCATGTATACCTCTAAACCACTCCTTGGTGTTGTAGCGCTGTGCCGTATGGTACATCCTTAGTCCAGCGGGATGTTTGCGATTCACTATTACCTGCCTCATTTGCATGGCATTGACTACTAATTCCTAGTTACCACGCCGAACACTGTCACAGACCCTTAGCAACCCTTGCAGCTTGATTGTGGTGTACCATACATACCATTGAGTATTATGGTGAAATCATGATTTGTATTACATTGCGATTTTATGACATTTGTATATATTTTCTTTGTGTCCCTCTTTGCACACACATGCCCTGCGGTTGTACTTTGCGTTACTGTGGACATGACATTAAATGTTGTTTTTTAGGTGTTGTGCATCTTTTCTTACGCCATTAGCTGTATATTTAGCCATTGGCATATGTTAACTTTGTAATACATGAGTCTGGTCCGCTTTCATAGCTCCGATGTTCTGTTTGGAAAAATGTAAACCGTGTTTTTTGGTTTACATTTCTGTGGGCTTAAGCTACGCCTGCACCACTTCATGAATCGCTATGTACCTTCATTTGCATGGTGCGGCACTGCGCATGGGGTGATTAGCATACCTAAGCCGAGGGCTGCGCATATCTGGTGTACGCTGATAGTGCATGTGGAACTGGATCGTACCTGAATCGCTCGGCGGCCATATTTGGCATTATACTGCCTACGCTATGCCTGTGCTTGGCGCAAGCTTCATGAATCCTGGGGAAAGTATTATTGCTCCATTTCTTGGCAGTGGTATTAACAGGGAAGTGACAGGTAATATTGAAAGCAGCACACAAAACTATGAAACTTCTATGGTTATTAAATTCAGCAATGCTTCTAATGCCATTAAAATATTGTCATGAGTAGTTGGAGGCTTTTAACTAGTGATCCCATGTCACAGCTAGGGTAAGTGTAGCCCCCACTTTGCATTTAAGAGACATATGAATTTAAAAGAAAAACTAGAAAGAGGGTTGGTGAACAGCAGAATAATTAATGGTGTCAAGAAAAATAAGACTATGTTAAAGTGCAGATCTTGCTGCCAGTGCAAATATATGTTTGCTGGTGAAGTTTTAAATTAACAACTATTCCTCAAGAATTGAGGCTGAATAAGGCTTGAGTCTGTAATACAATGGGGGTGATCTATTTAGCTTTTTGTGATTACTGCCACTCATTTTACATTGGTAAAATTCAAAGGGCTGTTAAAAAAATTAATTTATGAACATTACTACAAAATTCAAACTCCCCTAACTGGGAAAAGTCGAAAGACAAATAACAACTACAAAATTCAAACTCAAAGAGAATAATACATTGTACAGACATAAACTTGCATGTGCAAATAATAAAACATTTCTGTTTTTTGTTTTAGAACAAGTTTTACTGAACCCAAAGGGGGGGGGGTTAGGGAAGACACTTTATAGTATCTCCAGTGTCAGTTAAGATTAAATGTTAGTATGCTGCCTGGATTAAACAAGATGGTCTCCATCAACAGTGTATTAAAATTAAGAACAGCTAAGTTATAATGTCGTTATTGTCCAGTGTTTCACCATTTGGCTAGTGTAAAAGTTATATTTTGTAATACATCTGTTTTTAAACAATGTTTTTACACACTTTGATTCGTCTTTCACTTTAATTGTTGTCAAGCATTGTGACTGGTTAGCTTGTTCGTTTGTAGCACCTTTTTATCACTATTTAAATGCACTTTGGGAAATGCTTGTTGTTCTGATAAAGTCCTGCTTGTTATTAGGGTCACAAGCATTCAACATTGTGTAGATTAAATCTTTAAACTACCTCAAGTTTGTGGCTTTCTTTCACCCTCCTTTGTTGTTTTATATGCTGTGGATGTGGTTTTGGGTACTTAGGGCTCAGACCTTAGTACCTTCTGTTTTTTTTTTTGTGTTTTTTTTTTATTTGTTCCGAGGTTTCTCCTGGTTTGCTTGGTAACATAGGTTTCAAACCCAATGCCAAGAGGACTATCATTACAAAGTCCAAAGAATTATCCCCATGAGCTAATTCTTACAGCAGCTAGAGTGTATTTATAGCAAAATGTATATGATATATATGGGTCAAATAAATATCCTTAAAATCCATAGCAATACAAAGGAACACATAGAATATTGGTACTTACTGAAGGCATCTACAGGCTACCTCTGCACCTCATCAACCCTCCTTCAAAGCTTCGCTGTGTCCCTCCAATTCAGGTCATCATAGCAGCAATGAACTTGCACTCTAGTGTCAAAGATCCCCATTCTCTGGTGATGCTTCCCTCATAATTTGGTTCCACACACTGATCATACTGAAGTTCCTGAGCTTGGCTCTCATACTCTGCTCCAGTCCACCACAGCCTGTCAACATCTGGGTTTTTCCTCCTTGGTCCCCCTGGGTGTTCAGACACTTCACAGCCTCCTCAAAGTCACCATCACAATTTCCAATTCTTTCAAATCTGAAAAATAGAAACACAGAGAAATGCTCACTGAGGTACCACTCAGTTCACAGTTTGCAATGGTCTGAGCAGTAAATGTATCAAGATCAGTACTTGAAAGTGCTGCTATCTTGTTCTAAGATTAATGCAAGATAATGGACACATAAATGGAGCACCAGCTACTTTAATACATAAATGGAGCACCAGCTACTTCAAAGTATAATGGGGCACTAGCTACTTTAGTGCATAAATGGGGCAACAGCTACTGAATAAATAAATGGACAATCTTGGGGGAAATACATAAATAAACCTCTCCTTACCATGGATGATCTGCCAACAGGCTTGATGTGATCAGATAGTTGTTTCCATGCAATTTTGTGTTTAAATAGTGTGTGACACACGCATGAGTCCTTACAGATCCTGCAGCTGTAAAATTGGGAGGGGGGTTGCCTCCCCCTCGCCCTATGGTTCCGATGCCTATGTTTCCAGGCATTGGAAAGAGTTAATGTTATGACATCATCCTGATGGGGAATGGGATGCTAAGAATGAGCTTGACTTAGGATTGCAAACTATGAATGTGTGCTGCTCATGGAGCTAAACTGTTTTCAAATTACATTCATATCAACACTGTGTTCAGAGACATTAACAATAATTGAGATAATCCATTCCTCATACAGTATGACAGTGCATTGTAACATCCAGCTTGTGCAGAACCATACACGTTGCTGTACATTATGGACACAGAAAGGTATGCATGAGGGACCATTATTCCTTGACTTTGCACAACACTAGTTAAAAGACATACATATTCCTGACCTTCACAGCAACTGTTAGTTGGCCCAACACAGTCCCTTAAAATTACAGTTTGAGTTTGTTGTACAATTGACTTCAGTATTTCATGGCAAAGCAGTGTTTCACAGCATTGTAAACAGAATACAATATTAATCTATTAAAGTCCTCAGATATATAAGAAGATTTATCAAGATGTGCTGGTATGATGACCAATATGATCAGTGCCATTGGAGAATACAACCAATCCCATGAAGCCTGCAAACATTTCTGCTCAGACATAATTCTCCGTGTAGCCAACATAGGCACACTTTATGAAAGGTCGAGGGAAACCACTGGTGGTGGACCACCACTGACCTCCCCTAATGACATTGCAATCTTTATGGCCTCACGGCATAGAGCAAGAGGGTAGTGATGAATCCCTGGTGGGTGGATTGAAGCAGGTGTTCCAGGATGAACATGTATGTATTGATGGTCAGTACAAGGATGAGTACTTTGACAATCACTGCTTATTGTTTGGGTCTATATCAGCATTTTGAAAATGTAATAGGTCGAATCACTAAATGTCAAACTGAAATGATCGACCTGTTACATTTTCAAATGCCAATAGAAAAAAAAAAACTAAAGGGTGTAGGCAGGGGGGCAAACCCCCCTACACCCCCTGCTACTTAAATATACCAACTCCGAGACTGCACTACATTAAAGTAAATGGAAATCTCCCCTTATGGAGATTTCCACCCATTCGATGTTCTGCACTTTCGGCATTCTCAAGGTGGCAATATCGAATTCGATATTGTCTGCATTCAGGATGCTGATATAGACCCTATCATTTAAGCGTGCACATTCATTTAGTCCTCTGTTTGAGTTACAGCAGCAGAGTTGAGACATGAATAAACTTGCACACTAAGTGAGGATAATTATATGTATTGGTAGATCTGAGTTACAGACAGAGCAGTAAGACTTCAGTTGTAATGTTCATTGTATTAATATTCACAGGTCCATCTACTTCATGCCTATAGCAAGGAACAGCAGGTGAGTATCTCTATACTGCTGCTGGGCACACTGTCTTGTTCATGCTCTCACCTCATGTAATGGCACTGCTGTTTACTCTTACATTGTTGTTTCTATAATCTTGAACACTATAGGTACCTTTGGTGGTGGGGCAAGCCACACATTATCAAATGAAGAAAGACCAGGTATGTTACAGTGACATTGTCAGAGCTTTCAACAATGTTTAGCACATATGATGATTGAAATTGTTGTCAATATTTGCCATTACAGGCCCTTCTGGTGTACAGTTGCAATGTACATCATGTGAATATTTGCAGCCCATATTACTGTATTGTATATGTGATGTTGTCATCATTAGTTTTGAGAACTACATGACTGTGCTGCCATTCTGTTAACTTTCCCACTGCAAGATCCACAGTACAAACCATGACCTCTACACAGCAGGAGTCGTCAAGTGCACATACTAGTGGTATGTGTATGTCACACATTCAATCCTTTTTAATTGCATTCACTTGGTACATGTTGTGAGTGATGTCATCCATAATGTCTTTTTTCCCTTCACTAGTTGAGGTTCAGCACAGTGGATCAACAACAACATCCCATAAGTGTTTGCTAGGTATGTTGCTATGTTTTTATGTATCACATACGTCATGTATATTGGCCATGTTAATAGATTATGTAGTTATAATGTGTACATTCTGAGAAACATACATGCATGCATTAGACGGCAAGTGAAGTTAGTAATATTTCTAACACTGCAGTTAAATATATATGACAACTATATTTTATATTCACCATGTGCTATAGGCACATTGCCCTGATCTGCTGTCTTTGATCTTGTAGCACATCAACTGTCTTTATCAACCAGCAGTCATGTCTCAACATGGTCCCTGGCATAGAAAACTTTGTGATTTTTGGAGAGTCCATCCATGAAGTTGACACAAATTATGCACCAGATGTATCCTCAGATCCTCAGATGTGGAGGCCCAATTGTATACAGATTCAGAGCATGATGATACAGTGGATGTTGAACAGGGTGAAGCAGTTGATCAACACACCACAGTTGGGTCCACTGCTGCTAGCACATCCACACAACAACCAGACACAGGTTGTTGCTGTAGATGAGGGCACACAGATGTTGGACATAGTCAAGTGTCAGAGGATGTGCTCCTCATCCTGCAGACAAATGAATGGGCACAGCAATGCCATCATTCAGACATCCATGCACTTGCCTGTGCCACAGATCATGTAGCACACCAGATACATGCCATGCATGAAAGACAACAGCACAGATGTGGTAAGATTATGGATGAATTAGCTGCTCAGAATGAGAGGCTAGCTGTGGCATGGTCAGTGGAAAACCTGGCCTCTACAGTACTGCAGCAGTGTAGTAATACAAACAGAATTCTCTGTTCCATGACTATGCACAGAAGATTGCAACCTGTGAGTGGCAGGCCACCTGTCCACAGAACCACCACTGGCTATCATGAATCCCTGCCATGGTTCAACCTGCACAGATGTCAACTGCTGGCACATCTGCTGAGGTCCTGCCAGTCACACGCCTTCAACTCAAAGTCATGTCCCTTTATCTGAACATGGTGTCATACCCCCATCCATCTCCTCTGTGGACCAAATACTGCAGTATGTGTCTATAAATGGACAGGATGAACTGTGGTGTGAGATATCAGTGAGGTCAACCAAGACTGCATTAAAATGTGTCCAACAGTGTAGTACACATAGTTGACTCATATTATTTCGGTACCACTGTGCTATGGTATTTCTGAAGTAAAAATGTTGGCATGATGTTGTGCGTGATTTCTCTTTTTGTTTGTGTTATGATATTGTACAGATATGTAAGTGTAGCAGTGATCTGTGTCTCTTACTGTTGAACCTACAATGATAAAACAGAATGAGTGTGTATGCATACCTGTGTTGGCTGTGCCCATACTGATGTCTTTATTTTTGACACATTTGCATATGTTCCTGTTGGAACAGGTTAGGCTCATGTTATGTGTGATGCTCAGTGTGTATATCTAGTGAGTACTTGCCATTAGATCCAGTCTGTGTTGTTGTTGTGGGGCAACACCTGAACATCAATGTTTAATCACATATACATGTGGCTTTTCCTGACTCAAATGTCTGGCTCAGATGCTGCTGTGTAGCCTGAGCCTGCACTTGTGGATGCACCCTACATTGCCAATGCCTGTGACTTGTGTCCCCTATGTCCTCCAGCTCCTCTTACAATAATTGGGGGAATGTCCTCTTCAGACATTTGTGGTTGTTGTAGTAGTTAACCCACACCTGCAGCTGGAGGACTGCTAGAATTATCGAGTTAGCATGTTGTGCAGAATGGCACACACCATTATCATCTGTGCTGCCTTCTCAGGTTTGTAGTGCAGTGTATCCCAGGATGTGTCCAGGCATCTGAACCTAGCTTTCAATACACCACACATGCGCGCGCGTGCACACACACACACACACACACACACACACACACACACACACACACACACACACACACACACACACATACATACTCTCACTCTATAGAGTTTCTGGTTGTTTCATGTGCTCTTTTGTAGGCCCTCTGTACAGAGCTGGATGGATCACAGTACAGCAACACTAGCCACGGCTTAAGAGGATAACCACAGTCACCTGTTGGGGGAGTTAAAAAACTTTTGTTCAATCTGGATATTGTTGACAAGGGGATCTGTCAGTCACATCCTAGCTGTGTTCTTGTACTTACCCAGAAGCAATCCCTCCAGAATTTCACCTTGCTGGAATGCAGTCCTGAATTCACTTTCCCTCCAAATGACAGCATCAAGGGCATTTCCAGGGTGCATTGCCATGATGTTTGTTATGCTACTATCTGCTGCACACACAACTTGGCAGTTGATGGATGGCCATCCCTTTCTGTTTACATACTGGTCTGCTTCTGGATGTACTGGTGTCTTAATAAGTATGTGTTTGCAATGTGTTGCACAGAGTACATGGGGGCAGTTTGCAATGTTGTGGATCTGGAGCATTACAGTTCTCTGCTTCATGGGTGTGGATAGGAAATGTAATTAGTTATCCACCTTGCTGCTCATTGCTTGCCAGGAATCTGGCTAGGATAGGACTGGCAGCTGTCTGTGATACTCCCACAGCATCCCCATAAGTCTCTGGAATGACCCAGATGCAAGTATACTCAGACTGAGACACACTTTGATTTCAAGGGGAATGTGGTTTCTTTGCAGGGTCTACACAGGCATGTGTGGGGTGCATGTGTTACAGACAGCCTGCACTATTTGTCTGTCTAGATGGTATATGTCAATTATTTGCTGGTCTGACAACTGATTTAGTTGCAGCTTTGCTCTGACTCTAGTTGGCTTTGTTCCAGGATGCCCAGGCACATCCTCATTTATGGCTTACATCACTGCAGTCTGTTGCAGTTCATTAACAGCAGGTTGCATTGTTATGATATTTCTTTTCAGTTTCCTGCAGATTTCACTATAATCCATAGTACTGGCCAAAATCATTGTGGTCAATAATGTATGCACCGATAATTTCAGAAGTGGTGTCGGTGTAGCTGTTTGTTGCATTTGAGTTATATTGTGTGCATATCATGTAATTTGGAATCACACTGGCGTGTACAGAATCCTGAATTATCCTACACTGCATACCTAAATAGTTAGTCTGCCTTCAGAGTGTCTTCTGGAATCGCATCCACAGCAGGTGCTCTGGAGTCTTCCATCAGCAAGCTGTGCTGTCCGTAAATACTTTCTGTGAACTTTATGAAATCTGACCCCATCTTATTTTGCAACCTGTATATCACTGATAAATAACCTACAAGCTGCTGTTTTTAAAAGGCACATTTAAAGCATGTGTTAATAGTAGAGATTATATTCTAAAGCAACATGGGGAAGCAGATTGGCAGAAAGGTTCATAATTACTCATAGTGTTGGCATATGATGCAAATCTGTTTTTACATTATCCATTTACAGTGGATTTTGAAACTTAATATAATACTGAATTGCTGCTTGAAAAGGAATACAGGAAATAGTTTGTTTAATGAATCTGTGACTACGGATACAATAGATGATCTCATTCAGCATTTGTTTTGTTTTAAGCTTTTCTGACTTTTATATTAGAGCAAACAAAATAATAGATTTATGGGTCTTTTTTTCTCATTAATCAGTGTTATTTTGTACCTATCTTTGTGTTCTTATGGTATCACACCTATTTGGAAAAAGGAAGAGATGCATGTTTATACTGTATAATAGTTATGTTGAGTATACTTCAAGTATCAGTCAGAAAAACCTAAACCATAAATCTTCTTCTCTTTCAGCTGTTCCCGTTAGGGGTCACCACAGCAGATCATCCGTTTCCATTTCTTCCTGTCCTCTGCATATTGCTCTGTCACACCAGCCACCTGCATGTCCTCTCTCACCACATCCATAAACCTTATCTTAGGCCTTCCTCTTTTCCTCTTACCTGGCAGCGCCATCCTTAGCATCCTTTTCCCAATACACCCATCATCCCTCCTCAGCACATGTCCAAACCAACACAAACCTGCCTCTCTGACTTTGTCTCCAAACCGTCCAACTTGAGCTGACCCTCTAATATACTGATTCCTAATCCTGTCCATCCTTGTCACACCCAGTGCAAATCTTAACATCTTTAACTCTGCCACTTCCAGCTCTGACTCTTGCCTTTTTGTCAATGCCACCTAAAAAACTAAACCATAAATGATTTATCTAAAAAGATCAAAATATTTTTTTTGCATTGGAGCACCCGCACACACCAGGCTACTTATATATACACCAAGACTACACAACCAACCCTACTACAGTGGGACCTTTCTTGAAGTAATGCCATTATTCTATGATAATATGACTATTTGATAGCTTCTGCCTGTATTAAAAACATGTGATATTACAGATGTTTGGCCATTTATAATCCATCAATTATGTTAATTAGCTGTCCCTGATTTTGGACAGATGTCCCACAATTTCACGCCTGTAACTGATTTCTGCAACTGGATGTAAAAACTATATTGACCACAGTTTTCAGACATAGCTACTGGAGTCTTTTAATGTAAAGTGAAGTTTGTTGCTGTTACTCAAAGAGCCCTGAGTCCCCATTAGAAGGTTTTCAGAATAAGCCAACATCAAACAGCATAATTTAGAAGTGATGCAGTATCGCATACAAAGAAACAATCCCATGAACTTTTCTTTCAACTTACTGTTGTAATTTTAAATTTGTCATCTGTTACGTCTAGCTATCAAACCTCTTCAGCAATGCATGTGGTCAGCATTGTATTCTGATTTGACCTTTTTTTGAATGACTTAATGTTAGTCATGAGCTCTATGAACAAAAAGCATAAGTGATGTGATATATGACTGATGCAAATCAGCTTTTACAGAATGTAACCATAAAATGACTTCTTATATATTTGATTGCTCCCAAATTATGTTTTGCAACTGTATTGAAAATGTAGTCACTTCTGAACTGTATTAACCAGACTAGTCTCTCTGTTTCTCTTTCTTTTTCTCTTTTGTCATTTATTTAGAGTTTACCTTAATTTTGATAATATAGTCAAAAGTAAGTCATTTGCATTGTTTGTGGGCATAGATTGTACTGTAAAATGTGGTGCTTGTAGATTGCCTAACCAAAGTACTATTCAGCTACAACCTGAACATATTTTATATTCTTTCTGCATTGCTATTTCAAAATAAATTCTGTACATAAACTTAATTTTCCCATGCACATACATTTCATATTCCTATGTGCAGCTGCATACATTGTTGTACCTGCAATTAACAGTGCTTAACCATAATGCTCTGCTGCCACAGCTCAAGCAAAAAAAAATATATATTGGATAAGCTAGCACTCACTTCCTTCCATGTGGAGATAAAAGTATACATTTTGGCTGCCACATGTTACTTTGGAATAAAAGGATAATACTTGGAGATATTCACTCTCTAGATACAGGATGCCTTTATGGATGCGGCAAAGTAGGAGAATGAGAAAAAAACACTCAATGGCCATGTTCCAAAGAAAGTTGCAGATAGCGTAGCACACCAAAATAAGACCTCAGCGCACCAGTGGTGGATGTGATTTTAGAAAGTGTGCTCAAATAAGACTAAGTGATCATCTATTCAAAGTAGGATAATTACGGACTCCACACATGCCTGTCAGATTCCAAAACACAGACTGTGCACCCAGTGCTACTTAAATGTGAGGAAGTGCTTTACTAACAACTTTATAAAGGTACTCAGGGAGGCCATATGTGCTATATATACATGCCACAAGAACAATCTTATTTTTACTGAATCCATTGAAATCTGCAGCATTACTTACAAAAACAAAAGCAAAACAAAAAAACAAAATGCAACTGACATTTAATGAAATATAGCAGGATGGGGTACAGCAAGCCATACAGGAAGATATGGAAATGCATCCTAGAAAGCAGGCAGCTAGATGCTGAGCCAGGCTACATCCAAGTCAGCTCTCTGATCAGGAAATAATTGACAGTAATTAGACAGAGGGCTGGTGCAGGCTGTGTGGAGAATCTCTTCCCCGCACTTATATGTAAGTGCATTGCAAGGTAACCGCATACCTGTAGAAACCAAAGTTTGTCTTAACCTATGTATACTGTCCTCTGGAACATTTCAGCAGCATATGGGAGATGCCATAGGACTGTTCAAGACACCTACTAGTTGCATCCTGTCTCATTTCCTGTGTAACAAGATGGATGAGTACATCCACTTACATTTACAGCCATGGAGTGTGCTCAGCAGATGGTACCATTACAAATATGATGGTGATACACCCTGGTAGTGTCCATGATGCTGCTATATGGAGGAAAATGGTCTGAACACTGCTTTCCAACACACCAAAATATCTGAGGGATTACTACTTAGTAAGTACAGGACCACTGCTATGATGTAATCAGAATCCACACCTGTCAACACTATGCATAATGACAACATATGTGTTATCTTCTTCCCACAAACAGGTGACTGAGGTTATTCTCTTGACCCATGGTTAATGATGCTATACACAGCCCCATAAAATCCTGCTGAGAATGCATACAAAAGATCATACACCACAATATGAAATACCATTGAGCATGTGTATGACATACTGAAATCCAGATTCAGACATCTGAACAAATCTGAGAGTGCACTGCAATACACACCTGAAAAGGCAGCACAGATTATTACTTTGTGTACCATGCTACACAACAAATTAAAAGCAAAACATGGTGTCTTGCCAGCTGCAGGTGTGGGTGACCTACTAAAACAACCCCAGATGTCTGAAGATAACATATTACAAGTGTGAGAGCAGGAACAGGAGGACACAGGGGGAGATGAAATAGGCATGAGTGATGGAGGATGTGGCCATATGCCCTAGTTCAGGCAACATGGCAGCGTCTCACAAACATTTGAGCCATGACAAGCCATATGTATGTACATTGATGTTCATTTGTTGCCTGAAAACAACAGTACAGATCACAACTAATGTACATAACCCATTAGGTGTACACATTGAACATCATGCATCACATAAGCGGAACGTATACCAGCATGAGCACATACAAAACACTGAGAGGACACCTCAGTACAGGAAGACTGTCTGCAAGATACATCACAAAATAAGAACACACAGGCACAAGTGTGGGATGCATGAAGTGCACAACAAATGTTGTCATTGGACAGGTAGGATATCATCATACAGACTAATAGCATAGAAGGTTACCCATCAAACAGCCACTATCACAAGAGATCTAGGTGCATGACATGTATGGGAATGCATCTCAAAATACAAACACAAACACAATGACTGTACACTAACAGTGTTGCCTCACTTACACATGTTATCTCTACAACATGGGTCATTTCCAGGTAATATACTTGCAAACATGCACAACATCACTGACAGTGACCACACAACATATATGCAACATACATCAATGTTAGGTATACAGCAACATGGGTATATAGATATATGTGTGCAGATGCAGTCAGACATAGGAAGGCACACATGGAAAAGTCAGGTAAGCATGGTGATTGCGAATGGACACAGTTATAGAGAAATGCAGTAAGTGCTGGGGTTGGACATGCAGTAGCATATTAAAATGCCATAAGTGGCACAGATATGCATACAGAGGCATAGCTGTGCATGTGTAAATGGCAGACAATGAAAATTCTAACGTAAACATCACTCCTATCTGTCTATCAAATAATGCAAACATGAAAATATGACCTCACATATTGCATTACTGTCATCAGTATCATTCCTAACATATGCTAGTGTCAAAGTAATACATATCACCAATTGAGGCTATTCATCTACACCAGAAAATCCTGTGGTATCAGACATTTTAACAACCACCTTCAGATTACTTTGTTATTGCTCAGCACTGCAGTCATCATTACTACAGGGTCATAATTGATACAACAGGACACACACTGAATCAACTGTTAGTGTACTCTAATGTAGTCTAGAATGCCCATGCTGATGGCTCACACAGACGTCCTGGCTGCCCCTGCCATGTCCAGAAACACTCAGCCCATGGAGATGTGCAAAGGAGCTGGATGTGGTGAAACTAGCATGTGGGGACACAGTGTGAAAAGGAACATGACTGCAGTGTGACCATCTGGATGCAACTGCTGGGCTCACAGTATAGTGGCCAACATCAGCTGTGCATGCATGTTACAACACAGACATTGATGTCTGATGGCCCAGTGTGGGTCTTAGGAGAGGGGGTCCACCTCTGTCCACTGGAGGTAATCTGCTTAGTACAGTTAGGGCACATAACATCCAGTTAGTACTATGGCACTGCTCTAGCATCACTGTAACAAGGCTTTCAAAAGAGCATGCAACAGATAACATGATGTTATGCTGTGCAGCCAGCATTGTCATGACTTCTCCATGTCTGCACTCATGAACTTTATGTAACACACACACACACACACACACACACACACACACACACACACACACACACACACACACACACACACACACATGCATACACAGAGCTGGTGTGCTATACAATCAGTGGCAATGGCAAATATATGAAGATCAGATCCATGAAGTCTCTGTGAATGTTTATATGCCTGTGATAGTAGGTGGACACCCTATAACATGCATCCATGAACACCAGCTTCACTCCTATATGCCTACATGTACTGTGATGGGCAGTACCTCTCCATCATGGGGAAGAATCACCATCATTACCAGATTCTACATGAGACAGTGGGTTATGGACATCATCACATTTGGCAGCTGATGTTCCCACATCATCAGAATGGCTGGCCACATTTTCCTCCATATCTGAGACTACAGCATGAACCACATGGCTGTCCCCTTCCAGGCAGGACAATAAATCCAAATCAGTAGCCTGTGTGCCATGGGTCATGCTATCACAGTGAGGCATATCATATCCAACCACAGGATCAATGGACATGCTACAAGAAGAGACAGATGACACAAGTCACATACTGTCACACAAATCACATGATGGAGCTTAGTAATGACGTATGGGACAACCATATGACTACAATGTTAATGGTGATATCATCTTACCAAGACATTGTGATTGTGTGTGGTTCATGGACCCTATATAACATTTTGAACACATATAACAAGTGAGACCAATAAAAATACTAAAATATACCTGACGTCCTCTTGTGACTCCGTCACTGGAGTTGAGGGTTGCAATGCAACTGCCATGTGGAAACATAGGCATAAAAACATCATCATTAAGCCTATAATGGCCATCATGTAGCATTCCATCAGAGGTATAACACACATGATAATACAGGCATATACCAGATGGCTGAGGCTGATATGCAGATTGCTTGGTGTCCTAGGCAGGTGAAGGAGAACACAGTTGTCATGAAGGGCACATATGCGATTATCAGTAGTGACATGTATTAAACAGATGGAATGCCTTACCATTTACATCTTCTCTGTTTGGGGAGAGTATTTTCTGTCATAATGCAGACGTAAAAACAGACCTTAGGAAACTGAAGTCAGGGAAAGCAGCAGGCTCAGATGAGGTCACAGCAGATATGATAAAAATGATGAGTGAGATAGGGGAGAAATAGCTCCTAGGATATTCATAGCAGTGTGGAGAGAAAGGCATAACCAAGATGACTGCAGAATAAGCATACTCATGCCAGTGTACAAGAACAAATGGGACATCCACAACTGTGGTAGTACAGAGGCATCAAACACTTCTGCATGAAAGATCTGGAGGTGGTGACTGATAAATGGATATGCAGAGTAGTAGAAAGTAAGATGGGAAATGAGGAATTCAGATCAGGATTCAGCACAACAGACCCAATATTTACAGTGAGACAGATAGTTGAGAAGAAGCCAGAGATGAGGAAAGAATCCAACTGGGCATTCCTAGACGTGGCGAAAGCATATGACAAGGTCTCAAGAAAGCTGATTTGGGAGGTACTGTGGTGGTTCAAATTCCCAGAAACATTAGTAGAATTAGTGCAGGTTATGCACAATGACCCAATGACTCAAGTATGAACAGTGTTCACTCTCACAGAGGGGTTCCTAGTTGGAGTGAGTGTGCACCAGGATTCAGTTCTGAGCTCGTTGCTGTTCATATTGGTGATGGACTACATTAGCAAACACTTGCTGTATGCAGATGATGTGGCAATACAGGCAGACTCTAAGCAAGAACTTCAGCAAAAGATAGGGGAATGGAATGCAAAACTGAGCCACATGGGATGAAACTAAGTACAGATAAGACAATGATAATAGCAGAAATTGGGGAAATCACAAGACACTAAGAATTAAGGAAGAAGGGAAGATAGTGGAACAGGTTAATAGCCTCAAACATCTGGGAGGGGCGGTTGACAAGAAGAGAAGTCTGAGTGAAGAGGTCAAAGCTAGAATCAGAGGGGCTGCAGCCAACTGGCATAGAGTGTCAGGTGTAGAGTATGACAGAACAGTGGTGTGACTAGTACTACTGTATGGTACAGAAACCAGGACAATCAAAGCAGAGCAGATGAGAAAGCTAGAGGTGATGAAAATGAAGTGCCTGAGAAGGGTGGTAGGATACACACTATGAGACAGATGAAGAAATGAGGACACAATAGCAGAACAGAAAGTAGCTCCAATTGTAGAAAAGATCATAGAGAACAAATTACAGTGGTTTTGGCACTTGTAGAAAAGAAGAAGACAATCTGGTGAAGAAGATTTTTGATAGGAAGAAGGTAAGAGGAAATGAGGGCATCTAGCAAAGAGGTGCATGGATTGTGTGAGAGAAGATCTGTGACAGTCAGGCATGAGTGACAAAGAAGGCAGATGTGTGACACTGAATCGACAGAGGTGGCAACAGTTAACATGACACTCTAACCCATGCAGAAAAATGGGGGAAAAGTTGGTTGATTATGATGATGGTGATGATGATGATCTTCTGTCATAATGTAGATCTATGAGTATGACAAGGCACACATATGTCAACATGAGGGTTTGCTCCATAGTCATGAAGGCAGACAGAGGCACAGGACAACTATGGTACATACTAACAGGATATGGAGACACTTACATGACAAATGGTGCACATGTCATCCACATGTACCTGAGTATGGAACACAGCAACATAAATATCATACATCACAGTTGTGCTACAAAGTGCTGCAGCATATAAACAAGGTGGGCAACCATACTCGGTCTGTCTATCTGTCTGTATATGCTGTTGCAAGGTCCGTGTTTTGTGATGACATATCTGTAGGTTAAAATGGAAGGAAAAAATCAAAATGTGAATATACTCCTCTGTTATGACAGATGGCAGATGCACAGAAAGCTGTGGATCACAGTAAGAGTAGATGGAGACACATGTGTGATGTGTTACTGCTGTGCAGATGTTCATGGACTGATGCAGCTGAAACACCAAAACATCACACATGTTGACAGGAGTGTTATGTATGTACCACTTTGGTAAGATAACATGCCATAATACTTGCAATGTGTATCCACATCATGTGTGTTCCCATGTCCATGGTGCAATTCTGCTGCTGGAAAACAAATATAGCAATACATACATATTTGTGAAATAATGATACTTAATGAGGTAGTGTGTAAGCTACAAGGTTTTGGAATGCAGGACATACATGTACATCCTTGTACACCTGCTTCAGTACCTCCCCAAGTATCCAACAATTATGACTGGTAATATAATGTGATGCCAGGAACACTGTTATATCTCCTGGGGAGTCAAAGGTGGCCCAGCTCCATTGGTATTCCTCATACAATCATGGCAAAGAATTCTGTTAACTGCATGGAGGATCATGTCAGAGCAACATCACCAACAGGCCTTCTCAGATCTATTGTGACCACCCATAGCACTGAACATGTTTGTCAAGTCTATCCACACTTCATTCCTCCACACAGTATTTCCCATCTGTCCATTTTTTTAATTTCTCCAAGTCTTTTGGGTTTCTAATACCATGAGGGGAATGGACCCCATTCCTAAGTCAAAGTACAATTAAAGTTCACAAAATTAATATTGTTTCAATCTTTGATGTCAGCCAAAAGTGTTCTTTGTAGTACCCGCAACGTGCCCAGTAATGATTCCTTCTGCAATTCGTACAGTTATCTGGATAGGTAACATATCTAAATATGATTGCAGATTCTTTTTTATAAGACTCATTGCTCCTACTACTATTGCAATTGTCTGGGTATCTTTCTTCCACATTGCTCTCATTTCTGCCTCCAGATCCTGATATTTTATGACTTTGTGTCTCTCTGCATACATCACACTGTAGTCACTGGATATGGCAATTTCAATGATCAATGCTACTTTTGTCTTCTTCTCATGGACCACTATATCCGGTTTTCTAGCAACTATCTTTTAAACTGTTGGTAATGGGTGATCCCATGTGATATAAATGTCATCATTTTCTATGATGCTTTGTGGCTCATGTTTCCAGTGATTTTCAACCATTTCAATACCATAATGCTTGCAAAATCCCCAGTGCAACAGTCTTGCCACATTATTATGCCTTTCAGTATACAGTCATTCTGCTATTAGTATGTCACAACCAGCAATGAGGTGTGTGATTGTTTCCAATTTGGTTTTACAAAACCTACATCTGTCTGTTTCTCCTACATGTTCAATGGATTTTGTAAATCAATGTATACACAACCCACTATTAACCTTTCATGTCTTGGTTTGAGTTCACCTCTCCTTAACCATTCTTGCATTTGTTCCTGATCAATATGAGGTTCCTCTAGAAGTTTTCTATACTTGCAACTGTATTTTTGAATTTTCCACATTTCTTGCCTTCTCATCTGGTCATTCCCCTTATATTTTTTCTTTTGTTTTTTGGCACATTCAGTTGCTGCAGAAATACAACAGCCACGGAGTAGAACATGCAGAACATTGGTTTGTATATGTCATGTGATATATTTTGGAGGGATATTTAAGTGATGTTTTTTTCATACTATGAAATTTCTGAGGAAGTCTTTGCTATATTCTGATGAAAGCGCTCAATTTTATTAAAATCACATTTTTATTTTAACACTGCAATGAGTTCTGTGTGTTCCAGTCCGTGGATGCTGTATTTTTGTGGTTTCATTGTTTGGTTCCTGGTTTGTGACATTCAGTTGCTGCCTGATTTCTATCTACTTCTGGTTTGATTTCCATTCCTGCTTGATGCCGATATGTTTCTGCTAGATTAAGCAGAGAAGTCATCTTAGATTTATTCTCCTCGTGTTTCAAAATGTTCACTATGTTTGGGTCTTGTGAAGTCAACAGATATGTGTGGAGTCCCACGATTGTAGATCTATACATGTAATCAATTTCAAGGAGGCCCATCCTTCCTTCAGAATGGGGAATATATAATCTTAGCATACACTGATTTTTATAAATTATTTGGTGAGCATGAAGCATCCTTCTTGTTTTCCTATCTAATCTATCCAACATGTTTTGGGGCTAGTTAGTCACTCCAAAACTATAAGTTAAGACAGGAAGAGCAAATTGTTTAATAGCTTGAATTTTGTTCCTAGATGTCAACACTGTTTTCAGGATTAATTTAAGTCTTCTAAAGTATTCCTTATTAAGTTTTATTCACATTTGTTCATATTTTAATGTTGATCCTTCATCAATTCCCAAATATTTATACACTCCCTCTTGCTCGTTATTTTATATCACATTCTTGTCCCAAACTGATGTTTTCCTGGTGCTGCAGTTTTCCTGCTATAAAGGTTGCTTTGGTAAATTTATCGAGACCAAATGACATTCTTATATCATCTAAAACAGTTTTGATAACCTGCAGTTGTGCTTTCAGTTCCTCATCTGATAAGCCTTCAGTGTTAAATCATCGACAAAGATATGTCCAAGAAGATTCTGGCCATCCTGGAGCAGAACCTCGATTATAATCTCATTCTTTCTGTGTGATAGATTGTCTCCCCTACTTTGGTTTCACATCTGGAAGACAGTGGGATATGCACATGTTATACTTTATACGGGGGCTCACACATTGACACAGTGATGTTACAAGCATATGTCAATGACTTGCTTGCCTCTCATTTACAATGCAAAGCTATGCAAAAGAATCCTTTTCATGTATATTGCTGTTATATATAGAAGAACAGAATGGATATGAAAACAATGTCTGACTTTGCAATAACGCATTAAAATAGTTGCATATGTCATATGTGGGATTTGAATCCATGGCAGTGGATATTACAAGTAAAGAACAACCATGCAACCATTGTGTTCCACACTAATTACTGTAGCAATCGTATTTCCACAGTTACATGCACATCCAAACATAATGAACATGTATATTCCAAGACTGTTCAATGCCTATCATATACAACCACAGTCAGTGACATATATCTTAACAGATGCTACTGTCATTATATGCTATGCAACACACATAATGGAAGTTATACAGAAACAGTGAAGAAAATAGTCATTCACATCAAAATGAACTGTTATGCACTCATGGCTACATACCAGCACAATAAACAATGAACAGTCACACCCATGCTGTTTCTATCAAATTAAATATATTAACAACTGCTACTATATTACTAAGCATCAGAGAATATCCATAAATTATTCAGTGAACATACAACTTACGGAAATCCTCAGAACTCATCATTTTCCATAAACCTCTCACAGACAGCACAGATTAACAAGAAATTAATGTAAAGATATTTGTATTCTGCCTATATCTACAGTACATATATGCATGGAATACAAATTTACAATATATTGCAGATGTATATGACAGGCATCTGACATTCATGGGGTATGCATGGGTTTACTATTGTTAGTGTGAAAGGCAAAACACATTCTGTTTGCACTATCAAAATAAACCATCGAACCCAGAATCCCGACGGCTTCACAATGTCGACTCAAATAATCGACACATTTGGGTCGACATTGTCATCGAAAACATCACGTGATATCCATATAAGAGCTGATGTACATCAAACTCCTATACAAAATATCACAATATCATGTTTTTGCAGGGGGCAAGCCCCCCTGCACCCCCCTGTGGAGGGCTGTGCCCCCCCACACCCCCTGCTAATAATATATTCCAACTCCGAGAATGCACCACAGTGGGGATTTGGATGAAATTCTAATCCCTACTGTACCGCGATCTCTGTACAGTTAGTCAAATGCACTTATGCAAATGCACTACTGCATTCACATAAGTATGTTCGACTATCCTGTACAGTTCACATTTTGTGAACGACAATCGGATTTTTGGCAGCATACATGCCTGCAGATTGTCGTCCGCACTAACAATAGTAAACTGTACGCATGCTCATTATGAACATACAACTTACAAAAACCCTTGGAACTCACTGATTTCCATAAACATACTACAGACATTGCAGGTTAATCTGAAATTATAGGGATATATTTTTCTTATGTCTTTATCTACTGGTCATTGGGGCTGTTTCCTTTTATCCCTACTACTGCAAATGTGGAAAATCTGCTTGCTGCTGTTGCTCTTTTACCCTTCTCTATGCATACTGTTCAATTTTACACTCCTGGTATATGTCACAGACACGTTGTATTGCAAACAATTTAGCCAAAAAACTGTCAACATGTATAATTTGATTTATACACATTAATGATAAGATGGTTTTATCATAAGAGCAGTCTATTCCACCACAGCGATATCAGCAGGTAATAACTTACTTTTGACACTAGTTGCAAATCAGCTATACTTTATAGTAAGTTTAACTATGTGCACATTGTTTTTAAGTACCATTTCTGCCATACCTAATGAGGTTCATTAACATTCAATGTTTTGGAATCCCATTTGGGTACATCCATGTTTCTCAAAATTTGGTGCATTAACCAGTAGCCCATTGTAAATGGAAGGTGCTTCACTGAACTACTGTATAAGTATCAGTAAACAAGAATATCCCTCCAATGGTCTGCTACCATCCTATATGTGCCAACTTTAAAATATGATATTGTTATATTTACTGCTCATACCATTGCTGCCTGTGAACTTAGTGGGACCTAAGCATTTTTCTCAAGGTATTTCTTTGACCCAGTTTCACCTTCATTACTGAAGATGTTGATCAAGAGGAGGTTTCAGCATGTCTGGGAGCTGAACTGGACCAAGGAGGAGACCACCCAGATGCTTGCTGCCTATGCTGGCAGAGGATGTGAGAATGCCCCAGGAACTTTTCCATAATCGAGATTTGGAACCAGATTGTAAGGGAGCACTGCAGATGGACTGAGATCTACTGAACTGGTGTGCAAGTCCATCACTGCTATGATGACCTGCATTGGAGGGACACAGAAGATCTTCATTGGGGAATTGCAGAGGTCTGAAGCCAATCAGTAGATGCCTACAGAAAGCTGGAGAATCCACGCTTTAACACCTACATAGTAATAAATGTATTTCTTAAATATATCTGTTTATGAGACTGTTTCAATTGTATTTAATGGGTGTATGTAATACAAATGTAGTTAACATTATTGTGTCGAGGGTCTATATCAGATGAACAAAAAATCCGTTCATCGAATGCGTAATGATCGAAACGTCACAGAAATTGAAATTGGTATTGTGGAGGGCTGTGCCCCCCACACCCCCCACTAAATATATATTCTAACTTCAAGATCGCACTACAGTGAGGAAAGGGCAAATACCCTAATCCTCACTGTACTGAGAGCCCACAATACCGTTTTCGATGTCCATGAAGCTTTGATCTTTACGTATTCGATGAATGGATTTTTCATTCATCTGATATAGACCCTTGTGTCGACGCCTTCTGAGATTATCTGCAATTGTGCTGGGCCAGTGTACACAGTCTGAAAAACATTTGATTAGGAATATACATTCAACACACATATAGATGTGAAAGACATGTCATAAATATTCCTTTTAGCATCACTAATGTGCTGTTCTATCAATTAGTTCAAAAGGTTAAACAATGAGTCAGAGTAACTGCTTATTTCTTATGTATGGGTTCAAATCCTATTGTAAGTTGTTTTCTAAATAGTGGTAGTTATGTAGATAACAGTAAACATAACATATAGAAGAGATATGTTTGTTTGGCAACTTATAAAGTACAGCGTTTTACACATCTAGCATGGCCATGGTTCACTGACACCTATACGGCTTTGGCCGCCGATGACTACTCATTTCTCCATGATCCATAACATCTTGGGAAGCATCACAGGGTATATTTTTGTATGTGGTAAGTAATAAATACATACATTAATAAGCTCTATATTATAGAGTACATTATCGTAATATCCATATTTGCTGTAAACACTTTCATGAATGTAAGGCCAATGCAGGTCAGCATGGCTAACATATGTTAGAGTTTGTAAAAAAATGCAAATATAAAACAGTTAAGCATTGACACATACTAGCATTATAAGGTGGATTCCATCATTATGCCATACATTTATACAACATTAAGGGAAGTGTGCAGTCATTAGCTCAAAATCTTAAGCAATATGCTAATATAAATGTTTTGTGCATATGTGTGAGTTCAAAACTCAGTGTGCACTATTTATGATGTTCTTTGGCCAGTTCAGTATTTCTTATGTCATGACTGACTTGTGAGATATATACTTTTTTTGTAAGTTGTACATTACAGCTTTTTATATATCTGGTATGTGCATGGTGCATGAATGTCTATAGTGCTTAGTTCTCCAATAACTATGCATGTCTCCATTATCTGCAAGATTCTAGAAACATCCTACAGTAATTCTGTATGATGGAAGAAAATGTGTTGTGCTATTTCTCAGCCTAAACTGTTAAGCATTAGGCTAAACTTTTAAGCATTAGGCCAGTGTGAATGTTTCATGGATATATCTGAGTTCACATCCTTGGATAAAGTATTTTGATGTTATTTTTATATTTATGTGTTTACTATTTAAAAACTGATTTAGGAGATACATGCTTGTTCAGTTAAGCAGTAGGCTTTATACACATTTAGTATGTATGTGGCGCATTAACGCATATAGCACTAAAGTTGGGGATGTCTATGAATATCTCCATTATCTGGACAGTTTCCGGAAACATCCTACCAATGTTATAGTACAGCTGTATGTGTAAATGCTGGGTAATACATGAGTAGGCTACCTGTATATTTTGAATGTCACAATATTATGTCATAATTTATTCTTGTTAAAATTGACTGCCATCCTGACTAACTTACATGGTGATGTATTAAATACCAGGGATGAACTTGAATTCCTATCCTGTGTTTCTTCCTACTTTATTGCATTTATTCTGCTGCATTTATTGCTGCTTGTTAGTAGCCTAATTAAATTGTAACTGTTATTCTAAGCCTTTGGGTGAAGCACTTGGGCTTCAGACCAGTTGTTTTACATTAAGAAGGTCTGTGCTCTGCACTGTTGTGGCAGAACAGGTAGCATACATCTTTCTAAGTTGGGAGTTGCTGACTGAAGGCTTAGTGTCTGTTATTCTAAGGGTGTATTAGTTCTGGATTAAGCACTTGAGATTCGGGCCAGTTATTTTACATTAAGAAGGTGTGGTCTGCACTCTTGTGGGAGGAGAGGGTAGATTCTGCCCTTCTGAGCTGGGAGTTTCTGGTTGCTTGCTGTAGCATAGACTAAATTCAGACCTGCTGAATCTAGCTTTGTTTGTATAACTTGAGCACTAATCCAGACCATCTTTTTTTGGGAGAAGGTTCCCCTGCACCCTACTGGCAGGAGTGTGCAGTTAAAACTTGTCTGATTGAAGACTGCTGGATTGGGATTCAGTTTTTAGCTTTTTATTGGTTAATTTGTTTAAATCAGTTTGCTCATTTGCTACTTTTATATAAAAAATACACTTTATGCATTGCTGCTTAGCTAGGGTTAAACTATTCCTGGCGCCATAAAGTCTGCTCTTCAAAATTTCCCTTAGAACTAGCCAATTTTTTTTAGTTTTAGCACTCAAATTTGTTTCTTTGAGCTCAGCACTTGTTCAGAACTCATTGTAAGCACTAAATAAGCTACAAATTACTACAGCACTCAACTTTCCTCACTTGTCTAGAGGAAAACAGTTTTTAGCACTTAATAAATAAGCACCTATCCAGACATGTCTAAGGGTCAGCTCCTGGTGTTTTCTCCTGTCTACCTGATGAATCTGGGCATCTTGGGGCAATGCAGCAATTGCCTCATGTACACAGACAACCCTCTCCTCCTACCACCCAACACTACAACCTGTGAGAGATGTACTTATATAGTCAAACTGGAAGCAAAGCTCTCTTCACCCAAGACTGGACTAGACAGTCAAGAGGAGAAGGTAAAGACTTGCACCACATCACACTCATTACATATTCCCTCAAAACCTACACCACCAAAACACACACATAGCAACACAAAACACACACCTATATTCATGAAGGCTATCAATAAAAATCTGCTCAAGCAACAGAGACTTCCAAAGCAGAAACACATGCAACCTCCACCCCCCAACACAACCCAAATGACACATAGCTCACAAACTCAGTGTGCCACTCACCACAGCCCATAAGGCATAACAACGTACCCAACACTCTAGTCATAGGTGACTCTGTAGTCAGGCATACTGATGTTCCACTCACCAGGTTGAACAAGGAGAAAGTTACTGTCAGCTGCCTGTCGGGTGCCAGGATCCACCACATAATGCATGCACTCAGGTCACTCCACAACAAATACAAATATGACTCTGTCATTGTCCATTTTGGTGTTAATAACCTGAGACATACCTCCCTGGATTACATGAAAAGAGACATGGAGGAGCTCTCTGATCTTGTAGCCCAGGTAGGTATGACCCTAGCCCTGAGTAGCATCCTACCATCACCCAGAATGATACCACAGTACAAGGACAAAATGATTGACTTCAACAACTGGCTAAGCTTCTGGTGTCATTCTAAGGGGATCCAGTATCTGTCTGTCTGGGATGACATGATCAACAGACCATGATGCTTTGCCAGAGATGGCCTGCACCTGTTGCCCTTGGGATTCTGGATACTGGCTAAGGCTCTTGCCACCCCTATAGTGCCTTTTTTAGGCAAGGTACAAATGACAAATTCACCACCGTAACAGGTACAAGCAAACAAAATCTGAGGGTAATGCTACTCAATGCTAGAAGTCTAAACCTCAAAATTCATTCACTCGAGGCACTCCTTAAAATGGAGAACATCAACATCTGTGCAGTGTCAGAGACCTGGTTCAAGGCTCCAGAGGCCACCCCTGCATAACCAGGCTATAAATCATACAACACCTTACGACCACCTAACCTGGACTGAAACACTAAAGGTGGATGTGTGTCCATATTCATTAAGGATATCCACACCTCCAGGCTAGTTGCTCAGCATAATGCATCCAAGATTATTCAAGTGCAACTAACTCTGGGCAAGACTACAATCCAAACTGTAACTTGCTACAGATCCCCCACCATGCCCCAAGATTAACACTCCTCATTTCTTGATACACTGGAAAATATTAGGGTACAACCCAACACCCTAATAATGGGTGATTTCAACTACCCCACCATTAACTGGGAAAACTGATCATGTGCCAACTCTTTTGCTCAATGTTTTCTGGAATTCATAAATTCCAATGCCTTGAATCAGCTTATCAACACCCACACCAGAGGCAGCAATATCCTAGACCTGGTCATTTCCAACATGGGTGACTGGTGTTCCACACTAGAGGTTAATTCCTCATTGGTCAGATCCGATCACAAGCTAATCAGCCTAGACCTCCACATCCCACCCCCACTCCCCATTAGGGAAACCACCATAAAAAATTTCTCCAAAGCCAACTTCGTGCTTTTTAAGACAGAAGTGGCAAACTTCACAACACCCATGCAGACAGACAATAGAGGTACAACTGCTGAATCCTACACAAATGCATTTTATAAGCACTTACACGAGTGCATGGATCATGCTATCCCTAACAGAACCAAGATGCTATCCTCCAAAAAAAGGAAGCCAATCTGGTGGTCCCCTGCCAAAAACAAACTCTACAACAGATGAAAGAGACTGTTACAAAAAAGAGTAAAATCCCATGACTGGAAGACTCCCTGGTCAGCCTCAGTAAGAAGTTGAGATCCCTCATAAATTCCTTCAAAGCTAGTTATGAAAACAAAATCACCACGGATTCTAAAGACAACCACAAAACATTCTATAGCTATGTGAAGAATCTCAATGGCAACACTCAGATCTGCTCTGAGTTACAGCATAATGGCACTAAATATGCAGAACCAACAGATATTGCTAACATCCTGGCAGATAGGCTCAGCGCTAACTTTACACCCCCACCCCCTAAAGAGCCAATCTCTATACCGGACGAATGCAAAGTTCCTGTAATCACGGCTGCACAGGTAAAAAACACACTCTCCAAAGCCAAGAACACAGCATCCATGGGACCTGACAACATACCAGACTGCATTCTACATGAACTACAGAATGAACTGGCATCCCACCTAAGCAACATGTTCAGTCATAGCCTCACCTCAGGCTTTTTGCCCACTGAATGGCGCACAATGACAGTTATTCCACTCTACAAAAGAGGAGCCACCACGGACCCTGGGAACTACTGCCCCATTAGCCTAATGAGCCTGGTCTGCAAGGCCATGGAATATAATCATCATGGAACTTATAAAAAAAGACATTGATAATGTCCAAACTCTGGACCCCACCCAGTTTGGGTTTGTAAAAGGCAGATCATGTCTCCTAAACCTGACTGACTTCTTTCGCCAAAGCTGTAGACAAGGGTAAGGTGGTTCACACAGCCTATCTAGATCTCGCCAAGGCTTTTGACACCATCCCCCACACTGAAATTATAGATAAACTCACTAAACTAGGTATAAATCCCTATGTCACAAGATGTGTTGCCAACTGGCTCACTGACAGAACCAAAACTGTGAAAGTAGCAGACTCCAAATCCGACTTCAGACCAGTGACAAGTGGAGTACCACAGGGTTCAGTCCTGGGTCCTCTCCTGTTTGGTATCTACTTTTCTGAAGTACAGGTTAACACAGAAGGTCTTTGGCTAACGATGTTTGCAGATGACTGCAAACTAGGAGCCATAATTGAAACTCCTAACAATGTGGACATCCTACAAAAGGGCCTCACTGTGACAGATGCCTGATGTCAAAGCCATGGCCTCGAGCTTAATGCCAAAAAGTGCATTGTCATCCCCTTTGGTAAAAACTCTGTACCCATGAGCTTCCACATAGGTGGTAGTCTACTTAACACCGAAAGTGTGATAAGAGACCTTGGGACACAGGTGGACAGTAGCCTCTCCTTTGATAATCACATTGCCACAGTAGTCAGGAAATCCTTCTACATGGCACACCTCATCACAAAAGGTTTCTCATCCAGGAAAAAAAGGTCATTGCTCCCCTCTACTCATCATCATTAGACCCATTATCGAGTACAACACCCCTTTTGGTATGTACCTCACAAGACATCTACAACAACTGGAAAGGCCACAGAAATACCTCACAAAGAGGATTACCGCCATTAAACAGATGCCCTATGCAGACAGTCTCAAAAAATTCCAGCTTTACTCCGTCACATATCGCCTCCTCAGAGGTGATCTCTGCCTAACAGACTACCTATCTATGTCAAACAGAGCTCCTCATTAGCACTCTTCAAGAAAAATCTTGATGATTGGATGGGAAATAGGAAATTCACCCCGGTGATCACCTCTGTGGCTTTGCTCGACAGGGGCACAGGAAAATAATTTTCTTGGGTAGCGAAAGCCAGGGTACCATTTTGGCTAGGCTTGTATAGGCCCTGAGGCCGATAGCCTAGTACCTACCTATGAACCTATGAACCTATGCAGTTATGTCTGTAAAGTGCATCTACATGTTCTATTGCTAAGTATGAGACTCTGAACAAGTGTTACAGCTTTTTGTTATTGCTTTGAGCAATGTGGTGACAAGCAGTAAAAATTACATGTTTTAGTGTTTCATATGCACAGCACATAGTGGAAGCTGGACTGTTCCTTTACTCATCCTGTAATTTAGAACCATAAATCCATCTGTTTAATTCTTCCCTACCTAGTCATACAGCTGAGTTATTTAACTTACATCAGTCGATGCAATCTCAGCCCAGATGGCTTAGCTAAGCAGGTAGGTATTAGGGTTGTAGTACAAACATGGAAAAAAGTTGTAGGTTTGAATCTCAGTTCCTAAAATTTATGTACAGTTCTCCTCATGTGTGTGCAGTATTGAGGAGGACACAGAAATAACTAAATGTGCAATTGCATTTTATGTCAAGGCTAGATAGCATTTAATGTTCGTTGTTGTTTTGTACATAGCACACATTAAATATAGACCTGACACAATCCTTCAGTTGCAGTAATACATCCTTTTTTCCTTACTGCAGGTGAAGAAGACTTGGCTCAAAAACAAGTGCCGTGCACCAAGCACATGCAAAGTCCAGAGAGGCAGAGGGGGGAGAGAGGTATATGTTATAACTGTCAACATTAATTTCCCCAGAAACACTCAACATTGTTAAAAAATCAGTTTTACTTGCAGCTTCAGGCATGCTAATATGCATGACAGACTACCCATAATGCATCTGAAAGATGAGTGCAATACTCATTGATTTCTTGTGATAACATTATAGATTTCATTTAAATGTTGTCCTTTGAGTTACAAGCAAGGTGTGTTTGATAACCTTTTTAAGTCACAACCTAAACGATAGACATATGTTTGTAACTGTCATGGTGCTTTTACCTGGAATATTATACATATAAATTAATTGTGCTATTACCACTGTTTTTAACACTATATGGTAACAAATGTGTATGTTTGGCAGTGATGCTCATTAACTGTTATGTTGTGCATAACATGCCTATTCTATTACTGAATGAATGTCTGCTGTCTCAGCATTCTGAAAGCTGTCGGCTGACAATTTCTGACGTACTTCAGTTCAACATGTCTTGCATTTCTGTATGACAGACCCGTGATGATTTGTTTATCTCAAGATTGCATTCAGTTTTCTATAAATGAAGTGCACAAAGCTCAACATGTTCTTCTGTTGTGTCTGCTTGTTATATAATTAATGATCATCATTAAAGTGTTTGAATTGAACAACCACATAGATAAGAGTAATACAAATGTAGTTAGTGACAGTGATACATTAACTGCCGAACGCCAATGTGTGCATCTCATACCCTAATTTTTGTAGATGCCACATGTCACTATGGTTATGTATGTCCAGTTTTTCTAAGATGTATTGTATACCAATTCCATGATGTTCTGATGTTAGCCATTAGCTATGTTGCATTGATCATCTCATTTCCATCTACATTTTAAGTTTACCACTGCTTGCTCTTCTTACTCTAAATTGATAATAAACATCTGCTGTTCAGGGGATGTCAACATGACACATTGCTGGCACATAAACATGAGTTATATTTGAGAACTATTGTCATATTGACACCTCAACATAAATGTGTGAGGCACACGTATGAATAATGGACCATGGAAGTAAGGATTTTCTCTCAGATTGTCTGTTGACATTGTTATAAGGCATATGTCAAGTGGTGCACAACGGAGCCTCTATTTCTAATGTTATGCTGTCAGTGTCACTGTGAGTTTACAGTGCAGCTAGTCTTTTGCAATGTGGAAACATGTAAGTGTTACATGCCACAATATTATGGTATCCTTATCTTGATGTTGTTTTTGTCATCAACATCAACCCCTTTTTCGCATATTCTACATGGGTTTGGAAATGTTGTGTTAACTGTTGCCATCTCTCTTGATTCAATGCTACTCTCCTGACCATTGAAGATCTTCTCTTTTGCTGGATGCCCTTGTTTCCTCTTACCTTCTTCCTGTTGGTACAAATCTTCTTAATCAGACTGTCTTCTGCTTTTCTGCACATGTTCAAACCATCATAATCTGTTCTCTTTGATCTTTTCTGCAATTGTAGCTGCTTGGCTTCTGTTCTTATGTCCTCATTTCTTCACCGGTCTCACAGTGTGCATCCTATCACCCTTCTCAGGCACTTTATTTTCATCACCTTTACCTTTCTCATCTGCTCTTCCTTTACTGCACAGGTTTCTGTACTACACAGTACTACTGGTCGCACCACTGTTTTATACACCTTACTTTTCAGCTTCTTTGACATTCTTCTGTCATACACTACACCTGATACTCTATGCCAGTAGGCTGCAGCCCTTCTGATTCTAGATTTGACCTCTTCCTTCACACTTCCCTTCTCTTCAATTTCCCAGATACCTGAAACAATTAACCTGTTCCACTATCTTCTGTTGTATCTCAATTCTCAGCTTCTTCTGATTTCAACAATTTGTTGTCTTATCTGTACTTAGTTTCATCCAATGTTCTTTCAGTTTTGTATTTCTTTCCCCTATCCTTTGCTGAAGTTCTTGCTCAGAGTCTGCCTGTAATGCCATATCATCTGCATACAGTAAATTTGTGGATCTGTCCCCTCTGGCCTGTTTGCTAATGTAGTCCATCACCCATATGAACAGCAGTGGGCTCAGAGCTGAACCCTGGTGCACACCCACTCCCACTGGAAACCCCTCTGTGAGACCAAATGCTGTTTGTATTTGAGTCATTGGGTCCCTGTACATAGCCTGCACTAATTCCACCAATTTTTCAAGGACTTCAAAACACCACAATACTGCCCAAATCAGCTTTCTTGGGACCTCTCCAAGTTGGACTTTTTCCTCATCTCTAGCTTCTTCTCAACTATTTCCCTCACTGCAAACATTGGGTCAGTTGTGCTGCATCCTGATCTGAATTTGAATTGCTCATCTCCCATCTTACTATCTACTATTCTGCTTCTCCATTTATCAATCACCCTCTCCACAACTTTCATGCAGTGTGACAGGAACTTGATACCTCTGTACTGTCCACAGTTGTGGATGTCCCTTGGTTCTTGTACATTGGCATGAATATGCTTATTCTCATCTGGGATAGGCCTTTCTCTTCACACTGCTATGAATACCCTCAGGAGCCATTTCTCCCTTTTCTCACTCAGCATCTTTATCATATCTGTTGTGACCTCATGTGAGCCTGCTGCTTTTCCTGATTTCATTTTCCTTAGTGCCATTCATACTTCTTATAGGGTGGTCTCCTTTGCTTCTCTCATCATAGACTGTATCTGGGGCAGTACAGCCTCTGTGGGGTTTTCTTCATTCAGAAGCTGCTGGAAGAACTACTTCCATCTGCCTTTGATGCACGTGGATTGGCAAGCAGATTACTGCTGGCATCCCTTATGAACGGTGTCTATCTTCTTTATCTTTCTGTCTTCATCTAGCATCCTGATATAGTTTCTTTGTGCCACCTACTGATTTACTTTCCAGAAGCTGGTAGAGTGCCTCCAATGCCCTGTTCTGTGCTATTGCACCCCCCTTCCTAGCTTCTTTGTTAGCCAACAAATGGATGTAGGTGATTTGGTCATTGTCTTGATATGTCATGATATATATGTCTGCTGGCTGTGCATGTGTGTTTTACATGCAGACTGAGTGCTGGTTCATAACTAAACAAGTAATAACATTTTTTGAATAAATCTGTTTTGTGCTAAGTTATTCTATGTGCACTGATGCATATGTGCATATTAATTAGTTATCCTCAACTTTTGCAAACAGCACCAGATTATATGAACTTTACAGCATCTGACCCAATGTATAATGCATAACACAGGCAAACACTGAATCTTTTTTTCTTTTGTTTAAGAAGCATAACAGATATCCTAAAAGCATATTGTATTCTGTATGTTATATGAAAAAATTAGCACCAGAAGCTTACATGTTTTTATAGGACAGTAAGCACAGAAAAGAAGATAAAAATGATGACCTAGCTAATATGTTTTCCTTTCCGATAATGAAGATAATACACTTAATGCAAGTATATCCTTGCATGCAATTCTCATTATATTTGTTAACAAAATGAATCAAGAGGAGTTACCACCAGAAGTTTTTTTTTTTAATTGATTTCTTTTCTGTGTTTTTTTTAATTAGTGTATAATTTGTGGCTATTAAAAACAAAAAAAATTCTGTGCTGGCAATATTTTGTTACAAGAAATACTGGAACCAGTAATTCCTTTTTCTTTTCATTTTCTTTTCTTTTCTTTCTTTCTTTCTTTCTTTCATTTTTGTCCTTCACTTAACAGATACATGCATTTGCAATACATCTGTGAAAGATGCAAAATGTGGTGAAAAAAACTGCTTTGGTATCTAGATGATTTGAAATATTTATGGCTTGTAAATTAAAATGTACTAGAATGTCTATCTCTTTGATATCTTTAAGTGTAGGTGATGAGATAATTTGGCACCACAAAGAAGCACTGTTACTGAGGGTGCTAAAGTATATTGTTTTTAACTGATCTTTTTTAATATGTTTTAAAATCAACATATAACAATTTTTAAAATAAGATACAATACCTTTTTCTCTTGTGCATGATGCCACTGGAATACTTATTTGGCTAGTACAGTAATTATACTAGCTAAATGATTACTCTGCAACTTCAAATTAAAATCAATACAAAATCTATCCTAGGAGTCAGAGGTCATGCTATTTATAAACAGGACATCTCACCTGTACTCAACAGTATTTTAACACACCATGTTCAGTGACCCCATGTCCTATTACTACACCCTCTAGGCATCTAAGTTGGGTTGCCTTTACCAAGTGATCACAGTACTTTACTGACACATGTCTTACTACTATGCCATCTAGACACTGGTGATGAGTTGCTCTTGGCAAGTGATGTTTTCAGCTTTCCTGACACTCTCTAGTCATTTGACTAGGGACTACCAGGTGAGACAGATGCAGTGATTTTAAGGGAAATGCATTTCTTGTAGGAGTATATATTCTTTTTTTACTGGCAGGAAACCAAATAGATCTGTGGGCAGTGGTAACAGAAGTGACTGTCTACAGCAGATTGCACTATTATTTATATTTTCTTACCATGCTCAGCACTGGAGAGGGGGCCAAGTTAAAATACATTAATGTGGTCATTTTACAGTATCTTTTGGTGATTGTACATCACAGGTCACCAACATAAATGGCTATCTAATTGGGGTCAGACTTTGGCTGAAAGCAAAGAGCAATCAGTGTAATCACAATAAGATGATCATTACTATAGCTTGTTGTGATGGCAAGATCAGATTATAATGTCTGATAGCACCACATTAAAATGTATTTCTGCTGTCATCTGTTCTTTCATTTTCAAGACAGACAAACATCACAGGGGTACAAAGAAAGTTGCTATCATTTAAGCAGTGAGGAGGTCAAGTACAGGTGAAAACTCAGGACAGTTATGCGATCTGTATAGCATAAGGACGGTGTATGTGTCTCTGAACAAGCTGAAATTCATTACATTCATTACTGAAGCTATTATGTCTTTAATTTTCTTCACAATCACACATCAGACGTGCAGAGAAAGTGACTATCATGTTTTGAGCAAGCTATGTATGAAGACAGAGGGCAATTACATGATTCATACAAAACAACTGTTGATATGGCTAGTTTCAGGGAGAAGGGGTGCATATAAATGTCTAAAAAACAACAAATTGAAATAAATTATGCAGTCATTTTTATTTTCATTTTCCTCACAATCACACATGAAAGTTGTGCACAGGAGGTGGGTTTTTCGGGGGATAGAGGTTAGGGGGCAAATAGTACATGAAAGTACATAGTTGCTACATGAACATATCAAATAAAAATGATATGGTTTAGTGTAGTGTAGCATACATGTCTAACAGCAGCAAGTTGAAATATAATACTGTGGACATTATGTTTTTTATTTTCTTACAAATGACATTTCATAAGTGTGCAAAATGTGGATATCATTTTGAGGGGCCTAGTATTGTATGAAGGCAAAAGAAAATGATAGGATCACTTCAACATGATTACTGATAAATTTTGTCTGATAGGCAATATCTGTTAAAGAATGCTATGACAGCTTTACAGTCACGATTGATGCACCTCTGAGAAGTGGCACATTAAACTGGGAAATTATTTATATGTTATACCCAAGTATTTTATTGAAAGTCCAAAATACCAAAGGGGAAGAGACATATGAAAACCTATGTACAGCTGACATATGGTATTTTTGTATGCATTCTTGCCACAGTCTTATATTACACTTGGTTTCTACCTGGGGGCTTTTTGAGCACTTTTCAAAAGGCCAGGTAAAGCTAATGACCAGAATATATGTGTACTAAGCCCACATCATGTCAGAAATAAAAATACTATAATTTCAGAAGAAAAAAAAGATATATTTTGTGTAAAATGCCACAATTACATTACCATTTTATTAAGCTAATAGTTTTCTCAAATTTATCATTGAGCTGCACTGAAATTCTTGTTGGTAAACTATGAACCACGTGTATTTTGTAAATAGTCTTCCGGCTGTTGATATCTTAAAGTTTTATAATGAAATCTGAAAGGGATACTAAGATGTATCTTTTCATAGATGGCACTAAAGACTTTGGTTCATACGACTTTGTCAGTTTTGCATTTTACATTACACTTGTTTTCTTGTTTTTTCCTTGTGTTGAACTAGTGAATAATTTGGATAGATCAACAATACTTAAAATACCTGTCTATTGTGTTGTCATTGTATCAGAAATAAAAAAAATCTGTACATTTTCCAGGGTGTGGAGTATTTCAGTATACCATAATTAACATACCTAATGTCTGAGCAAGTTATATATGGGATCAAGTACAGCATAATTCTTCACCCCTGAGGGTGGAATGGGAGTCTAAGGTGTTTTGTTGTGACCATAGCATGGACTTGAAAGACAGATGTAGGACATGAGAGAAAAAATTTGAAGTGGTTTCTGTGCATAAAACTGCAAATGTGCTAATTAAGGAAAGTAAATGTAATGTATACTGTTATAACTGAAATGCCTTAATGGTATTGCATAATACATACATTTAAGGTCTCATAGTCATTATTCTATAGCAGAAAATTTCCAAATTTACTGCAATCATTTCTATGTAACTTCTGTTTGTTTACACTTGAGAAACCTGTATTTGTCAACCAGATATAATTTGAGGTATAACATAGTGAAGTTGAGTTTTGCTTCATGTTGTAACAATTTTCTATTCACTGGTTAATATAAATATTGGATTATTATCCCTAATAGATAGCAAAGTGACTCAGTGATTAAGATCTCTGTCTGACAACTGCACAATCCAGAATTCAAGTGTGACTTCAGGTCAGTATCTATGTCAAGTGTGCATGTTCTCTCTATGTCTGCAAGAGTTTCCTCCCAAAAACATGCTGAGTGACTGACTACTCTAAACTGCCTGGATCTACTGCAGTTGCCCTTATCCTTTTGACCTGGGTCATGACTGCATGAATAAAAAAGGTCCAAGGAGTAGTTAATTTACCCAGTTAACAAAAGAAAAAAATTACAGCAACTACACCCACATTTCAAATTAATGTGATTTGGCTGTAACAAAACTTTAATAAGAGACCAGTGAGATATAGTAATAAAGCTATGAATTAACTCAAAAACAAACCCAAGCTCAGATAAATGGTCAAATCAACTGAAAACCGAGAACCAAAAATGAAAAGAATACTGACCAAATGTCTTCCACTACAACTGAATGATTCTTCAGAATACAAACAGGCAGTGCTGCGCAAATATTAAAATAGCCATATAAACCATGTGATCTATGTCATGTGACCAAGAAACCATGTGACTAAACACTTAGTGGTTTATACAAAACAAAATATACAAACCCACATAAAAGTAGCAAACAAAAAGTGCTTTTATAGCTTTGCAAGTCTCATTTTTAAAACATAGTTAATAGATATGTCATCCTTTAAACCTAGAGATAATCTGAAATTTAACCTTAATTACCACAACTCTCTGTACTCAATGATATTTTCCCAGTTTCCACCTCATACTGAATAAAGAACTTGCTCCAATGTGAAAAATATAAACTTTTTGAAACTGGTACATTGTTGAACATGCTTACTAAGGTAATTAGCTGAATATTTGTTTTTTATACTATAACTATGCTCATAAATCCTTTGTCTGAGTGGGCATTTTATCTTCCCCTCATAAAAAAATATTCACAGGATATACACAAGGCAATACAAACCACCCCCTTTGTTCCATAATTATAATGTTCCACACAACCAGTGGTCCTTTCATATCCTGGTAAAGATATATTAGTTGTGTCACTTATACATCTACATTGGCATCAACAGTTACACATAGTCATTTTGCTAATTCCTTTGAAAAAGGGACCAAAGCTCCTGAACCTTCCTGGAAACAAAGGTTGTTCCTCAACCCATATCCGAGGCGTCTGTGAAGAGTTGATGAACTGGTTGAGGAACCTGAAGAGGTAGGCCAGGGTTCTGACTGAGTTGCTGCATCTACCAACATAACTCTGTTTTCAGGCGGGGGTTAAGGAGAATCAAGACATCTCAGGGATGAGCATGCTGGGACAAAACTGTCTTTAGAATTACTGTTCCCTTTCATACACCAATAAAGGTTTATTACCCAAAACTTATTAGGGGGACCATTCTTGATGGTTAGGTCCCAATTATGACATATTACATTTTTCAAATGCCTGTCATTCTTGTCAAACAGTAAACTCATAGCAGATTTAATATTGACACTCTTGCGTTGGAGATTTGTTTTCTAACTGAATCAGGTTGCTTCAAAATACAAAGTAAGTTGCCAAATTGTGGATTAGTTCCTTGCGGTATTCTCTCTCCAAAAACATTGAAGACAGAACATTCACTTTTTTCATGAACTTATCATCATCCCAAACCATTTTTTTTTTTTGCCATATGGAGTGCTGGCTACTAAAAAAAAATGTTAGAATAGGTAGGCTTCCTATATACATTAGATTCAAATTGTCCCATAGTTATTTTTTGGGGAATACTGACATCTAAAAAAGTCATGGTTAATTTATCATATTGAAAAGTAAATTCTGAAAAGTCAGTTGCAGCATTCAAATAAATAAAAAAAAAGTTCATTTTCATCACCATCCCACATTAAAAACATATAATCCAAATATCAAAAGTATAATTGTATTTTGTACTTGAATGGGCAATCAAAGACAAAAGATTCCTCCCAGAAACACATAGGGCAGGATTCACGAAGGCTTGCATGGAGTCTAAGAGTAGTGTAAGACTCCATGCAGCCTTTGCGATCCAGGAACAGCCCTAAATCCCGTGTAAGAGACCAGCTAAAACGTCTCTTACACGGAGTGGGCGAGGATATGCTAATCACCTCACTTGCAGCTGAAAGGCATGCAAATGAGGTAGATTAGTGATCCAGGAAGCCCAAAGCAGCCCGTGTAAGAGCCGTTTTAGCTGCAGAAATGTACTCAGTTGACAACTGAGTACGTTTCTGCAAAAAACACAATGGAGCCATGTCAGCTCCAAATAAAGGGTGCATATGTGTCAGGCAGCATGCCAATGGCCAAATATGTGGCCATTGGCAAGGTACCCCGATGAAAATATGAGAATTAAATATTTTTTTACGCAGCGCAGCCCCGCGCAAACGGGCTGCACTGTATAAAACATAAAAATGAAGGTTATAAACCCACAAATGTGGGTTTTATGCAATACATGGATTCACAATGCAGGGACCAGCAGACCAAAAACAACATGGCCACCGTTTAGTGGTTGCTAAGGGGGGAAGCTGAGTCTAAGACATGAAACTAAGCATTAGTAAGCAATCTGATGTAAATGAGTGTTAGGATACTGAATTCCACTGTCACACAGCAAATGAGCACATTCTGAGTAGTGTAAGAGATACATAAGGGGGAGGAATAGAGTAGGAGATAGGTGACATCACAGGGGGGAATGCTAGAAAGAAATGCAGTTCATTGGAGGTCAGTGTTACATGACAGATGTCAGACACATATCATGGAAAGAGGAGTGCCACAAGATAAACATGGGAAAGTCAAGAAATGGAAGGTGTACACTGTTGCTTACACCAAACTTTCTTGCTGGGCGTGCATGCGCACATGTGCGCGCCATGAAGCGCGAGTAGGGCAGTGTGCGCGCGTGTAAGGCAGACTGAGCATGTGGGAGCCTGTTGGCAGACTTGTAAGACTGTTTGCGCTAGTGTGCACGCGTTTTAACCCGAATAAGCAGATTCTGAACCGTGTAAGCATGTGTGCGTGTGTGTAAGCCACTGTGAGCGTGTTTCTGCTGGTATGCGCGTTGCTCCCCCCTGAGGAAACAGAAAGGAAAAAGGAAGCAACAGAATTAGTAGGAAGCTAGCAGGGAATACTGCTGGAGCTAGCAGGTGAAAACAATTAGAAGCAGGCAATTACACAGGCAGAATAGTAGCTCAGCCAAGCACTTAAAACTCTGCAAACAGCAGTGCAGGATGTTTCTCTCAAGAGACACTGCAAGACAGGAGTAAGCTATTAGAAGTGAAAACTGAAAAAGCTGAACTCAGAGCAGAAATGCTAGGGGCTGCCATAGCTGTCATAAGGAGACATAGGCTACTTGCTGAGGGTGGTGACAATGCAAATGGTGCCAGACAACCCACAGTGAGGAGATGGAGAAGAGTGTACAGGACCAGGGTCACCTACCACGGGTTACATGAGCTGGAGATAGTAGAGCGCTATAGAGTGGACAGAGACCTCCTGCAGCAAATTGTCGAGCTGTGCAGGTGACGCCTCACACACAGAACCAACAGAGGGGAACCCATCCCAGTGGAAACTAAGGTATGTGTTGGCCTAAGAATACTAGCAACAGGTACCTTCCAGAGACCAACTGGTGATATGATGGGGATATCACAGGCATCAGCCTCCAGGGTACTGCACCAGTTCCTGGATGCCATGTGTCAGCACATGTCGGTGATCATGTATATTTCCCCAATGCCCGTGAGGTATTGGCCAGCAATATGCATCTCTTCCAGTAAATAGCGGAATACCCTGAGGTAGTGGGTGCAATAGACTGCACGCACATACGCATCAAAGCACCAGCTGGTGAGTGGGGTAGGGCCTACATTAACCGCAAGGGCTTCCCCTCCATCAACTGCCAGGTCGTGTGTGATGCCCAGGGCATAATAGTGAATGCGTGTGCTGGCTGCCCTGGGAGCTACCATGATTCCCATATCTGGCATTTGACGCAGCTGTACCAGACATTTGCCAATGGGGATATCCCACATGGACACCTAGTGGGGGATGCAGGTTATGCACTGGAGCCGTGGCTGATGACACCCATCAGAAACGCACACACACCTGAACAGGAACACCATAATGAGGCACACGCACAAACACGTAATGTAACAGAGCATGTGTTTGGGCTGCTCAAGTCATGGTTCCGGTGTCTGGACACATCTGGTGGAGCCTTGCAGTAATCACCAACTACATGTACCCAAATTGTCATGGTATGTGCTATGCTACATAATATGATCTTGCGAAAACAGCTGCAGCAGGACCAGCATAGGGCCGGGCCAAACAGCCCCCCACCATTGCCAAGGCTATCACAGGCAGAGCATGACTCGGAGGAGGAACAACCTGAGCCTGCCCCAGTAGGCAGAAGGAGGTGTGCCCAGTATGCCCTGGCCTTGGCAAAGAGGCAACTCATAGCACATACACTGGCTCAGTAGGAACCCTGGGAATTATACCCCTCTCTGACTCACTCATATAATAACAGGGATGCCTAAAATGACATAACCTGCTCTCAAACATGTACAGGGAGTGTAGTATGTGCATCCGACAGAGGCAGCCCTGCAGCACCACCCGAGGCATGAATGCCATGTGTTAAACAATGTAACACCATGTAGTATATGCACACTTGATGACCCTGACTAACATCTTACCCTCACCAAGCATGATGCCACAATATGATGATGAGATGATCAATTGCAATAATTGGCTGAAGTATTGCAGTTAGTCAAAGGGGATCCAATGTGTGGCAGCCTGGGATGACATGCTGAGCATGACATGATGCTCCACGTGCTAGGGGTGGCGTGCACCTATCAGTCCAGGCCTTATGTATACTGGCAAAGGCTGCTGTTACCCACAGCGTGCCCTGAATAGGTAAGGCTCAAAACACAAACCCACCTCCATAGGTATCACAAGGGATAAGAACCTAGATGTAATGCTACCCAATGCCAGAAGTCTAAACAGCAAGATGCATGCAGTCTAAACTCCCCCAGTATGGAGAATGTTGATATCTGTCCTGTAATAGAAAACTGGGTCAAGGCTCACAACAGCACCGTAACACTACCAGGTTACACCTCATACTGTGCTGTACAGCCTCAAAACATGGAACAAGCTACAAAAGGAGGGTGACTAGCAATAATTGTCAAGGATAACCACACCCCCATGTTGGTACCACAACAAGAAGCAGCATGGACTAGCCATGGTCAAGTAACAGTGGCTAAAACTGCCTCCCAGTTTATAGCCTGCTACAGACTACCATCCTAACACCAGGAACTGCACCTGGCCTATGTTGGAATACATGAATATATCAAGCCCTCCAAACCACATTATATTGTGTGACTGAAAATACCCAGATATAGACTGGGAGCATTATACTAGCTCCAATACTGTAGGACAAAAGTTCCTAGAATCCATAAACCAAAATGCCCAGGAACAACGTACCACTCCCACAAGAGGGGTAAGCATACTGGATGTGATAATCAGCAACATGGGTACTGGATGGCAAGATGAGAAGTGTATCCCTCACTGGTAAGACCAGACCATAGAGTAATCACACTGGATATACACATCCTGACCACAGTCCCTGGCCAGAAAACCACAGTGAAAAACATGTGTAAAGCAAAAGTTGCACTCCTCCAAACTGATGTGGAATCCATTAAAGGCCCTGTGCAGGTGCAAAATATGGGCCACACCTCAGAACCTGTTATACAGGCATTCCATGAACACTGCCAGGAATGCTTGGATTATGCAATCCCAAATAAAACCAAGACACAATAACATACACGCAGGCATCTGGCATGGTGGACTCCAGCCATTACCAAACCATGCAAGAGAATGAGGGAGCTACTACATGATAGAGCAAACATAAAAAGAGAAGTAATCACTGATCAGTAGTATGGCAATATAATATGTCCACACATACAATCCACTAAAGCCAGCTACAACAAGTTGAATCTGTGAATCTTGAGGCAATGTTACACCTGCCCCAAGTACACAGACAACCCTCAACTCCCCCCATGAAATACAAATATATGTGAGAGATGCAGCCATTTATCCAAACCGGAGGCTGAGCTCCCTCAACTCAGCACTGTCAAAACTAGTCAGGAGGAGAAGGTAACCACACACACCACAAACCCAGTCCCACATAGACCTATCACAACAGCAAACCAAAGACATAAACACAGAAAAACATTCCCGGAGGCCCTAATTACAAACACACCACACCAACAGAGGCCTCCAAAGCAGACACCCAAGAAACCACAACCTCCAAACATAGCACATGCAACACATAGTACACAAAGCTGGTGTGCCAAACAGTCACAGGCCAGAAGGAGAAACAACATGCCTGATACAGTTGTAATAGGTGACTCCATAGACAGACACACTGCTGTCCCGCTCACCAGACTGAACAAGGGAAAGGGTACAGTAAGCTGCCTGTAGGCTGCTACAATACGCCACATAACACAAGTACACAGGTTACCCCAAAGCAAGTAGAAATATGATGCAGTCATTGTCCATGCTGGTGTGAATGACCTGAGATGTACCTCCTTGGACTACATGAAAAGAGACATAAATGAGATCTCCAATTATGTAGTCCAGGCCGGTATGACACTGACCGTTTGCAGCATCCTACCCTCACCAAGAATGATGCCACAGTACAAACACAGAATGATCAGCTTTAACAAGTGGCACAATTACTGGTGTCAGTCCAAGGGGATCTAATGTCTGTCTGCTTGGGATGTCATGCTTGACAAGCCACGCTGCTGTTCCAGGGATGGCTTGCACCTGTTACCCCTGGGCGTCTGGATATTGAATAAGGCTTTTGCCACCTCCATAGAGCCTTTCGTAGGCAAGGCTGAAAAGACTAACCCACCACCCTAGAAAACATAAGTGGAAAGAAACATAAGGGTAATGCTGACCAATGCCAGACGTGTAAACCTCAATATGCATGCTCCCGAGGCCCTCCCCAGTATGGAGAACATTGATGTCCGTGCAGTGACAGAAACCTGCAGCAAACCTCCTGACAGCACACCAGCACTACCAGGTTATACCTCATATCATGCGTTATGGCCCCAAAACCTGGACCAAAACATGAAAGGAGGGGGAGTATCCATACTCAGCACAGACACCCATATGTCCAGGTAACTGACAATGCACGAAGCATCGGAGACCACCCATGTGCAACTAACCGTAGGCAAAACTGCTGTACAGTCTGTAGCATGCTACAGACCACACTCTCACACACAGGAACCCCACCCAGCCATCCTGAAGACACTGGACAGTATGAATGTCCCAACAAATACCAAACAAGGTACTCACAAATTACCACATAGGTGGTAAACCATTATGTATGGAAGGAGTAATCAGGGACCTAGGGACACATGTGGACAGTAACCTGTTATGTGACACTCACATTGCCAACATGGCTAGGAAGACTGTCTATATTGGACACCATACCATGAAAGGATTCACATCCACATCAACAGAGGTCATTGTGCCCCTATACTGTTCTCTTATCAGACCCATAATCTAGTACAATGCCTCATTTGGGATGTACCTTACCTGACACCTGCAGCAGTTAGGAAGACCTCAAAGGTACCTCACCAAGAGGATAAAGGGTCTCAAATACATGTCATATGCTGCCTGGCTGTAGACACCCCAGCTGAATGCAGTCACATACTGCCTACACAGAGGCGTTGTATGCCTGTTGTACAAGGCCATGTCCATCACAGGAGTAATGGACATGCTCCACCCCAGGAAACCCAAACTCATCGGAGCTGTGAGAGTGAGAGATGTCAACCTCAACACATAATGAAATAGGATGTGCTGGAGGGACAGATACATAACCCTGAGGCTCCCTACACCCTGGAACAGAATCCCACTCCATGTTAGGCAGAGCCCCTTACTGACACTCTTCAACAGGAATCTTGCCAAGTGGATGAATGATTGTAGATGTACACTGGGGGTCTTCACTGTGTCACGTCCAGACAGAGGCACAGTAAAGTAAATCATAAATGGCCATAATATTCACATAGCAAGGGGTGGTGAAAGCCACACACACTCTGGCTATGCTTATAAATGCCCTAGGGTGGATAGCCTAGTATGAACCTATGAACCTATGAAGATACAAATTGTACAGGACACTAAGGATAATCAGAAGGCTTTCTTAACTGATGGTAGGAACCTTGTTGGGAATTCACAGATATGCTCTGAATCACAAATATTACAAACAACATACCAAACACACACACATATTACCAACATCCAACCTGACAGGTGCAGTGCAACCCCCCCCCCCCACCCAGAATGCAAAATATCTATCCCAGCAGAATGCTGGCCCCCTGACATTGCAGATGCTGAGGTAACAGCCAGCATCTACAAAACAAAACACACAGCAGCAATGGTATGAGATGGTGTCCTGGGCTGAGTCCAACATGGACTCCAAGAACAATGGAATGCCAAATCACACTACTGCTCAGTATCAGCCTTACCACAGGATATGTACCCAAAGAGCAGTGTACAACAACAGTGGTCCTTCTCAACAAAGGTGTTGCCTGAATGGATACTGCAAACTACCACCCCAGAATCCTGACAAGCTTGGTCTGCACAGCTATGGAAAGGATCAGCATGTACCGCAGACATAAAGATATTGGGGACCTACTGACACCGGACCCTACCCAGTGTGGCTTTCTTAAGTGCAGATCCTGCCCCTTAAACATGTTTGACTCTTTTGAAACAGTCATTAAGGTCATTGATGAGGGCAATGTGGTCCACACAGTGTAGCTGGACCTTGCAAAGTCTTCCATACAATACCCCACGTGTTCATTATAAATAAGCTCACCAGCTTAAATATAAACCCCTATGTCAGTAGAGGGGTTGCAAACCAGACCAAGGACAGAATTGACATGGTCAGACATGCTGCAGCCATCAAAAGGAACACATAGAAACAGACAACTGGTGCCATAGCCATGTTAGCAAGCTAATTGCAGAAAAGTGTATAGTCAACCCCTGTGGATATACAGTAAGTGCCCACCAATTACCACATAGGTGTTAACCCATTAAGTACTTAACATGTAATGAGAGACCTGGGGACACAAGTTGATAGATATCCTGCATTGGACAAGCATGTGGCTGTAGTGGTTACAGAAACATACCATATACCCACCTAATCATGAAGGTTGTCAGATCTAGATAAGGGAAGGTCATTGTGGCTCTGCAGTCATCCTTCATCAGCATTACAATTGACTACAATAGCCTCTGTAGGATGTACCTCAGCAGACACCTCCATCAACTGTAAAGTCCCCAAAAGTACCTCACCAGGAGTATCAAACAGCTTGAACAGATGCCATGTGTTGCCTGATTAAACAAACTGCAGCTCCACACACTGCCATACTGCCCACCCAGAGGCAAGCTGTGCCTGATGTATAAAGCCATGTCCAAGCTGGAATCAATGAACATGCTTCACCTTGTACAATCTGAATGGCAGTGAGCTATGCACATGAGAGACCTGAACCCCAGCACTGACATACATAGGACAAGCTGTACTGAATGATCCATAACACAGAAGCCACCCCCACTCTTGAGTAAACTCCCAGTACAGGTTAGCCAGAGAGTCACTCATTGACTCTCCTCAAGAGGAATCTAGATGAGTGGATGGGAGATGGTAGGTTTACCCTGGGTATCACTGTTATGTCATGGGTAGATGGAGGCACAGTACACTACCCATGACATATGTCATGGCAAACTCCACTTACAATGTGTGTCGAAGGACAAACACACACTCCGACTAGCATTACAAATGGCCTAGGGCACATCGCTAGTGTTTGCCAATGTACACCTATGTTGTGGAATACACTACCAATGTTGGACAAGCCTGGTTTAAGTAGTTCATATCTGAACATAATGCAACATGGTCAGATGTGCACAACTGGCCCCTAACCAGGCTGTTGTGCTCACTATGAAAATGTAAAGCAGTGATAGGACTAAAGCCCAGGATACTGTCCACCACAGTGAAAGTACTGAACCAGTACACTATACGATACTACAGTGTTAGGTCAGTATGAAAGGATGTTGACAACTGTATGCAAAGTATCCCATGCAAACCCTGCAGGCACAGTATAATCCCTGTTGTGTTCAGACACAAAGCAGTTGGACAGTAACTACACAACATGACACACAACACACAACCATAAACGTGAGATATTGTTGAAGTTCACACTCATCCACAAATGTGGTGGGCTGCAGAGTTCAACAAATGGAAAGCTCACACTGGGCATGCTCGCACACTTTGATAAATGAGACATATGTCAGACAACATGCCATGGAAAGCCTGAACTGGGCATGCTCACACACTTAGGCCAAATCTCAGTTTAGCAGTTGGCCACACATATCTGGTATTTGTACGTGTTATTCCAGGAACCAACCACATTACAGCAATCTGCCCAGTGCACACAGTTAAATGACTACAGAGACATACATGATATGGTGGATCCCTCTCATATTCAAACATCTTCCACAGATACACAAGTTGTTCATAGAAACAGGGAATGCTATGGCAATAAAGACCTGCAAACAGTCTATCAGCAACAAAAATTGTGCATCTGACAATTAAACATATGGGTGTAGAGGCCAACACTAGGCTGTTTGCCCTAGGGAATGACAGCTTAGCCAGTGTGTGCTTGGCATCTGCCTCCCCAGTACAGTAGGCTACTGTGCCACTGTAAAGTAGGTCACATAAGGCACCATGTGAGGCTAGTGTGCTGTGCCTCTGTCAAGCAGGGACACAGTGGAGATCACAGGGGTTGAATTTGCTAAGCCACATCCATGTTGTTGGTGTGTGCTGGAAGAGGGTTGGTGAGGACCACTAACAGTAAGTGGGTGTCAATAACAGACTGAGGGGAGCCTTATCTGCATTGTCTGGACAATTTCACTGTCAACACTTTGTCGTGATGATTATGAGGGATTGAAGTGTTGTGCCAGTACTGTTCAGAGATGTCCTCCTTCTGTGGGCTACTGCTCTGCAATGTATTAGCTCACTCTGTCTGTTGGACAGCTCATATATGGCTGGTGTACACCTGACAGGTGTCCTGTTGTGGAGTAGTCATGGGTATATTTGGGATAGCATGATCAATGCAAACCTTCCACATGCTCATAGAATGCAATTGTCAAGGATTATGCAGAGTGGCCTGGATACTCCCCCAGCATGGGTCCTTTGAAGTCTTCCACCCCAGTCTTCACAAGTGTAAAGTCTGCTTTTGATAAATACACTTTGTTTGCAGTGACAACCTTGCCTGGGGGTGGGGATGGGATATGGATGTCCAGGGAAAGGTGGGTATGGTCAGATATCAACAATGGTGGTCTACCTCTGGTGTGGAACAGTGAGTACCCATGTTGCAGATGGTCAGGTGCAATATGTATTCCCCCTTGTGGCTGTGGTGAGTGGTTCTGCCATAGCACATGGACTCACAAATGGTAGTGGCTGTAGGGTAATGTTGTAGAGGCCTGAGTAGTTCCCACACACAATATACCTGTACCTGACATTAACAACTGGAATGGTGTATGTGAACACCTGCATATCTTGGCACTGTTCCCAGGGAAGCAAAGCGTGTGTCCTGGATGTGGGAGGGGTGGTCCGAACTGGTTGTGTTGTGTGTTACAGGTCCTGTGGTCATGAAGTATGGTATAGAACATAACCTGCCAGTGCGATGTGCATATCTGACCCTGAAGTAGGTGGCTGCAAATGCATATATATGCTATCCCCCACCTGACAGGTAGTACTAGATGTACATACCTCTGTAGAAATAATGATGTCAGCACCCTATAAATACTGCAGGTGCAGAACAGATGCCCAATAATTCGGATAGTGCGCTCTGCTAATGTGTCTCTCTCAAATGTCATAATATAGTTAGGTAGGGGATTGAATCCTGCAAATGCTCAGTGTGTGTGGGTGAGCGGGGTTGGTGTGTGTGCAAGTCTGTGTGAGGGGAATGTCCCTTTTGGCAACTGTGAAAACACACTACAGGATGCACATTCCCCTTTCTAAACACTGATGATGTCAGCACCCTATAAGTAAAGCAGGAGAAGGAAAGCCTCCCAGTAATGCAAATAACGCACTCTGCTAATGTGTCAGTCTCGAGTGTCATAATATAGTTAGGTAGGGGTTTGAATCCTGCAAATGCTCAGTGTGTGTGGAGGGAGGTTAGTGTGTGTGCAATTCTGTATGAAAGAAATGTCCCTATTGGCATCTAGGAGAACACACTACAGGATGCACATTCCTCTTTCTAAACACTGATGATGTCAGCACCCTATATGTACAGCAGGAGTAAAAAAACCTCCCAGTAATGCGAATAGTGTGCTTTGCTAATGTGTCCATCTCGAGTGTCATAACATAGTTAGGTAGGGGTTTGAATCCTGCAAATGCTCAGTGTGTGTGGAGAGGGGTTAGTGTGTGTGTGTGTAATTCTGTATGAAATAAATGTCCCTTTTGGCAACTAGGAGAACACACTACAGGATGCACATTCCTCTTTCTAAACACTGATGATGTCAGCACCCTATAAGTACAGCAGGAGAAGGAAAACCTCCCAGTAATGCGATTAGCGCACTCCGCTAATGTGTCCGACTTGAGTGTCATAACATAGTTAGGCAGGGGTTTGAATCCTGCAAGTGTGGTGTGTTTGGGTGAGGGGGGTTAGTGTGTGTGCAATTCTGTGTGAAGGAAATGTCCCTTTTGGCAACTAGGAGAACACACTACAGGATGCACATTCCCCTTTCTAAACACTGATGATGTCAGCACCCTATAAGTACAGCAGGAGAAGAAAAACCTCCCAGTAATGTGAATAGCACACTCCGCTAATGCGTCCGTCTTGTGTTTCATAACATAGTTAGGTAGGGATTTGAATCCTGCAAATGTGTGTGTTTGGGTGAGGGGGGTTAGTGTGTGTGCAATTCTGTGTGAAGGAAATGTCCCTTTTGGCAACTAGGAGAACACACTACATGATGCACATTCCCCTTTCTAAACACTGATGATGTCAGCACCCTATAAGTATAGCAGGAGAAGAGAAACCTCCCAGTAATGCGAATAGCGTGCTCCGCTAATACGTCCGTCTTGTGTTTCATAACATAGCTAGGTAGGGGTTTGAATCCTGTAAATGTATGTGTGTGGGGGGTGTAAGTAGGGTGTGTGCAATTACATATGTGAGCGAACTGACACTTTTACAACCAGTACAACACACCAGCTGCTGCATATTCCAATCTCTACACAGAGATGATATCAGCACCCTACAAGTACAGCAGAAGAGGGCAAATCTCCCAGTAATGCAAATAGCACGCTCTGCTAATGTGTCGCTCACTACTGTCATAGCACAGTTAGCTATGGCTTTGAATTCCACACATGCCACGTGTGTTTTTGTCACACAGAATGCCCATGTGTGTGGGTTGTTCACAATAACGCATGACTGAGTCATATGTGTCCATGCCTCTGACTGACCTGTATGCTTGTGTTATGTGGTGGACCATAGTGCCCCACGGGCATATCACTGTGACCTTCACCTTGTCCAGCCTGGTGAGCAGGACCTCACTGTACCGGACAATAAAGGTACCTAACACAACTGTAGCAGGTGTGTTGTCTAGCTGTACAGGCTATGACTGTTTGGCACACAGGATTTGTGTGCTATGTGTTGCATGTGCTGTGTTCTGGCTTAACATATGCCTGTGTGCCAGCTGCAGAGGTGTCTGCTGCTCAGGCAGGATGCTATTCTGAGGCTCCACGAATGGCCCAGTGTGTTCACGTGTTTGGATTGCTGTCAGTGTAGATCTACATCAGACTGGTATTGTAGTCACTGTAGTATTTCATGCCACCTGACAGGTTATGCCAGTACTGGGTTCAGAGTGCTTAGTCCCCAGTTTGGCTATGTGGTTGCATCTCATACATGTGTTGTACATCCATGTGTAGGGGAGGGTTGACTGTGTACATGTGGCAGCTGTGACATTGCCACATGACCCACATATTCCACAACTGTACCATAGAGGTGACTGACAAGTGACCTTTGCACATGCTACCATAGTATTGTGATTGCCATGGTGATTAACAGCACATAGGGCCAATGGGGAACAAGGTACATAGGTTCATAGGTTCATAGGTTCATACTAGGCTATCTGCCCTAGGGCATTTATAAGCCTAGCCAGAATGTATTTGGCTTTCGCCACCCATTTTAAATGTATTTTGCTATGCCCTTTTTCGAGGTTAGTATACTGTGCCTCTGTCTAACAGTGACACAGAAGTGATACCCGGGGTAAACCTACGATCTCCCATCCACTCATCAAGATACCTCTTGAAGAGAGTCAATGAGGGGCTCTGCCTAACCTGGACTGGGATCTTATTCCAGAGTGAAGGGAGCCTCTGGGTTATGAATCTGTCCCTCCAGCATGTCCTATTTATTTCAATGCTGAGGTTCACGTCTCTCGAGTGCGTAGCTCAATGGGATTTGGATTTTCTGAGGTGCAGCATGTCCATTAATTCTGGGTTGGACATGGCTTTATACGTCAGGCACAGATCGCCTCTGAACAGGCGGTATGCCACTGAGTAGAGCTGGAGTTTCTTTAACCGGGCAGCATATGGCATCTGTTTGAGCCCTTTGATCCTCTTGGTGAGGTACTTTTGGGGTCTTTCCAGTTGCTGCAGGTGTCTGGTAAGGTACATCCCAAAAGGGGCATTGTACTCAATTATGGGCCTGATGAGGGATGAGTAAAGAGGCACGATGACCTCCCCTGATCTAGATGTGAATCCCTTCATGATTAGGTGAGCTATATAAAATGCTTTTCTAACCACTTTGGCCACATGGTTGTCAAATGAGAGATTGCTATCAACTTGGGTCCCCAGGTCCCTAATTACTTCTTCTGTACTTAATGGATTACCACCTATGTGGTAATTTGTGAGCACTTTGTTTTTGCCAAAGGGGATGACTATACACCTTTTGGCATTTAGCTTGAGGCCATGGCTCTGGCACCAGTTGTCTGTTTCTATGAGGCCCTTCTGGAGGATGCTTGTGTCAGCTGGAGAGTCAATTATGGTGCCCTGTTTGCAGTCATCTGCGAACTTGGTCAGCCACAGTCCTTCCGTGTTGGCCTGTACCTCCGAGAAATATATACCGAACAAGAGAGGTCCCAGGACTGAGCCTTGTGGGACACCACTTGTAACTGGTTCGGAGTCTGACATGGCTCCAGCAATTCTAACCATGTGGGTTCTGTCCTTGAGCCAGTTTGCAATCCATCTAGTGACATAGGGGTTTATATTTAAGCTGGTGAGCTTATCTATAATGCCCTAGTGGGGTATTGTATCGAAGGCTTTTGTGAGGTCCAGGTAGGCTGTGTGGACCACCTTCTCCTCGTCAATGGCCTTGGTGACTGTTTCAAAGAAATCAACCAGGTTTAAGAGGCAGGATCTGCCTTTAACAAAGCCGAACTGGGTAGGATCCAGTGTCTGTAGGTCCCCAATATCTTTATTTATGAGGTCCATGATGATCCTTTCCATAGCTTTGCAGACCAAGCTAGTCAGGCTTATGGGGCAATAGTTTCCAGGATCCGTTGAGGCACCACCTTTATGGAGAGGGACCACTGTTGCTGTATGCCACTCTTTGGGCACATATCCTGTAGCAAGGCTGAGATTGAACAGTAGTTTTATGTTTGGGTTTAGCTCTTCTTGAAGTTCATGTAGGACACAGCCTGGGACACCGTCTGGTCCCATTGATGCTGTGTTTTTTGCTTTGGAGAGGGTGGCTCTTACCTGAGCATCTGAGATGTCTGGGGGGCAGCACTCTGCTGGGATAGATATTTGCCCTTTTGGTGTGGAGGGGGGGAGAAGTTTGCGATGAACCTGTCAGCTAGGATGTTGGCAATGTCTGTGGGTTCGGTGTATTTTTTGTCATTTTGGACTAATTCTGAGCATATCTGGGAATTACCACCCAGGTTTCTAACATAACTAAAGAAAGCCTTGTGATTATCCTTAGTGTCCTGTGCAATTTCTCTCTCGAAGCTGGCCTTAGACAATTATATGAGTGCCCGTAGGTTTTTGCTAATACTGATCAGTGATGCCTTCCCTTTTTGGGATTTTGCTCTATCATTTAGTAGCTTCCTCCTTCTATTGTATAGTTTGTTTATGGCTGGGGTCCACCAGACAGGACGTCTGACTTTGGAGGATTGGGTCTTGGTTTTATTTGGGATCGCATGACCCATGCATTCCTGAAGGTGTTCATAGAATGCGTTTATTAAGGATTCTGCGGTCTGGGCCATATTTTCCACAGGCCCGGGGGCTTTGAAGGATTCCACCTCAGTTTTGAGGCGTGTGAAATATGCTTCAGAGAAGTTTTTCACTGTGGTTTTCTGGGCAGGGGGTGGGGTCGGGCTGTGAATATCCAGTGAGATTAGTTTATGTTCTGATCTTACCAGTGAGGGATACACTTCTGGTCTGGAACATAGAGTCCCCATGTTGGTGATGATCAGGTCCAGTATGTTTTCCCCTCTTGTGGGAGTGGTAACAAGTTGTTCCATAGCATTTGAGTTTATAAATTCTAGAAACCTTTGGGCTAGGGTGTTGGAGCTAGAGTAATGCTCCCAGTCTATGTTTGGATAGTTGAAGTCGCCCAATATAATGGTGTTTGGAGAGACCTTCATATTTTCCAGTGTTCTCAGGAAGGCTGAGTGGGGCTCCTGGGTTTGGGAGGGTGGTCTGTAGCAGGCTATAAACTGGAAGGCAGTTTTACCCACTGTTAGTTGCACATGGATAGTCTCTGATGCTTTGTGCTTTGCCACCAACCTGGAGGTGTGGGTATCTTTGATGAATATCGATACTCCCCCTCCTTTAGTGGTTCGGTCCAAGTTTTGGGGCCGAAAAGCATGGTATGAGGTATAACCTGGTAGTGCTGGGGTGCTCACGGGAGCCCTGAAGCAGGTTTCTGTTACTGCACAGATATCAATGTTCTCCATGCTAAGGAGAGTTTCAAGTGCATGCATCTTGAGGTTTAGACTTCTGGTGTTGAGTAGCATTACTCTTAGTTTCTTATCCCTTGTGATACCTATGGAGGTGGGTTTGTCTTTTGAGCCTTGCCTAAAAAAGGCTCTATGGGGGTAGCAAGAGCCTTTGCCAATATCCAAAAGCCCAGGGGTGACAGGTGCAAGCCATCCCTAGCGAAGCAGGTGGCTCAACAGAAGGTGAGTATGTGAGGGTGTAGTGCCTGTGATTAGTTAGCACTGGCATATATGACTGCTCACGTGGACAAATGCCAGGTAAGTCATATGCAATATGTCACAGGCAACGTACATGTGAACAGGACAAACAGTGACGTTCTGTCAAGTGAGACATGGACATACATATAGTAAGCTATGCAGATGTCACTAGGAGTCCACAGAAGCTCTGTACCTCTGCATTGCAGGTGGGATCAGTGTTCCAGGGTAACTGCAAGCAAACATGCATGCAAACAAAGCTACAGTAAGCAGGGCTGCATGTAGTCCATTGTACAACAAACAAGCTGTACCACTTCCAGTAGGTAACAGTGCAAATATGCAGGCACTATACACATGTACATGGAAATACACAGGTCAGATGGCTAGGGTCCAGTCTCAGCGCACACAAGTGTACAGACCATGTACCATCAGGATGTACAATAACTGGATGGAAACCCAGGTGCTCATACCTGCAGTATTACACATGTCAAATAACAGACACTGAGCCTTCACTCAGTGGTTCCATACTTAGTGGGATGTATGCTACCTGGCCTACCACCACAGTATCCCTGACATTTATGGGGACTTTCCCTCTTGTGACAATTAGTGTTGTGTGTTGGGGCTGTCTAGCATGGTATGAGATGTGAGCTTGCAGTGCTAGGGTGCTCCTGTGTGTCGTGTACCAGACGTGTAGTACTGTACACATATCAACATCCTCAAACATCCGCATTGCAGAGTCCAGTGTGGGCAACATGCCACTTGCAGTTTACATGTCCATCATTGCGTATCAATACTTTCATTACCTTATCCCCTGTGCTACCTATGTATGTAGCCTTCTGTTGACATCCTTACCACCAGTATGCCAACATGTGCAGATGATACACTATGGTACTTACCATGGGTGTAGACAACAGTACAAGACAAAATCATACCCTTACTGCATCAGGCATGCTGGGATATACCCACAATTATATCAGCACACAGTACTGTTAACAACATGATACTATTGCTACACGTCTATGTAGTCACTCTGTGCATCAGCAACATGTTAACCTGTACCTGCACTGATGTTACAGATTGCAGGAGGTGGCAGAGTTTCATCATATGCACAGGGTGTGAACTTAGTATGCCTGAGTCTGCCACTGATACCACCAATTGACATGTATGTGTATGTGTGTTGGTGAGGGACAGCAGTAGAAGGTGGAGCAATGTTGATGCAGTGTGTGCGTGTATGCGATAGCCCTAGGTGCTGTCAATTCGCATGTGTGTATGGATGCACACAGTTCCACCTCATAGCTGCCATATACTGGTGTTTGTGGACAGCCACAGACTGTACCTGCCAGGTTATACAGATCAGTGTCTCTGGCCACGGACACGGTACCTGTGCCTTGCAGGGGTGCTACGGACCATATCCGGTACCAATCCAGACTGGGTACTGTCATCAGAAGCAGGTGTTCATTGACTGGACACAGATCCCTGTTGGGCCTGTCCAGAGCCACGTGCACGTGGTCTCCTGGGGTGGTCTGATGACAGCACAGACCCAGTATTGCTGGGGCTGCTGCTGGCACTATGGGGGCAGCTGCGGCCCTGTTGTCATCCGCGATGACTGCCAGCTGCTGCTGTTGCTGGCATACGCCCACGTCAACGCCTCAACCGTCCACCATCTCCCTGGCTCATGGACATGTAGTTGTGGAACTGGTCTAATATGTCCTCACAACGTCTGTCTATGACATCGGTGAAATTATGGATGGCAGCCGCAATGTCACGCATACTGTCAGTTATGGCTGTGCGACATGCTGTCAGCTCCCTCAGACCCTGTCTGGTGTACCGTTGCATACGTGACTGTGCCTGCATGACAGCCCGAAACATAGCTGAGGTTGTAAGACCTCTGTGGGCACATCTGACAGGGGCAGTACGCCCACGGATGCTCCCACGAGAACCCCTGGACATCTGTCTGTGTGGTACCATCTCAGGGCCATGCCCATGGCTGCTGTGTGGGGAAGCATGTGCCACAGATACCACATTACCCTGTTCAACGCCCACTGTATCCTGTCCATCACCTAGGGACATTGGTGACAAAGGGTGTATTGGCAGGATAACTGTGCGCACTGATGGGGTTGACAGCTGTGTACTGTCAATTGGCTGACCAATGATGGACCCTGGCATACCTTCCTGTGCCATTACACAGACGTCATCATTATCAGTACCCGTGGCACCTGATTCAGGTTCGCTGCTGCATGACACCAGAACCTGTGGGAGGGAAACAGGAAACACAGTTTACAATGTCTACACAATGTTACCAGTGATGCACACATGCACACATGCACACATGCACAGGTGCACACATGCACACATGCACAGGTGCACACATGCACAGGTGCACACATGCACACATGCACACATGCACACATGCACAGGTGCACACATGCACACATGCACAGGTGCACACATGCACACAGTTGCACACAGTTGCACACTTGCACACTACTCAGTGTGCGAGATATCAACACACAGACACAGACACACTTGCATGCATACACAGAGCACTACTCAGTGAACCTAATATTACTATTACTATCAAGACTATTAAAGGTATTGTTAATACACACAGGCTGCATTGCTGTTACACCGGAGGGACCTGCAGAGGTGAGGAAATTAATGTCAGTGGGCACAACTGTGCCATTGTTACTGAGTATGATACAGGTCAGTAGTACAACAGTCGCCTTTCACAGGTCAGCTGCTGATATTGAGAATATCACACTTGCACATTAAATACTATGATGACAGCTACAAACCAAGGACACACCTCACACATGCATTAACTACCAGTGTACACAACAGTCAACTATACATATAGCATATTACCTGCACGCTCGTAGTCTTGCTGCTGTGTGGCTCCAGCCTCCATCATAATGCAGGTCTGCTGCTGTTGTTGTTGTTGGCGGGCTGGAGCCACAACACTTATGAGTAGTCCATCCAGTCTGGTGAATGGGGGATGTGTAGCCAACCCACCACCTGTGGCAACCTGTTGCCTGTGGATATCCGACGCACGCTGATGGACATTTCTGATTAAATCACTGCAGTGATGTCATACCTGATCATATGTCCTATTATGCATGCCTATGTCATTTACCCGACGGACCAGGTCTTGCCACAGTGCAGCCCTCTCCTGTTGATTCTGGCTGATGCGGGAAAAGAGTATTGCATAATCCCGCACCAGGCTCTGGTGTATCTCCTCATCCTCAGCTGCAGAGTAAGCTGGATTGCGTTGGTGAGCCATGGTCCTGAAAAAGGAAATAACATGATATCAGCAAAATATGTCAGCAGAAATTGGCACACATACTACACATGCTACTTGACTGCTGTGATAAAACATATCTCACATATATAGCATCTGTCTATTGGTGGATACACATGTAAATGTCCAGGTATCAGTGCTCAGCCAACAACTGTGCAACAGTACCTGGCACACTCCATACGACATATCACCAAACCCCAGCAGTCAGAACACTGATTCAGGTCCAAAGCACCTCCTCACTCTGGGTGTTTGTATCGAGGTACTGTATGGGGTACATCATCAACTACTGTGAGCTGACCACAAACTAATCATCCTGGATATACATATCCCACCTCCACCACCAGCACAAACAACTACAGTGAATAACATTTCAAATGCAAACTTTACACTTCGTAACACTGACATGGTATCCTTTAAGCCCACTGGGCCAGTGGAAGACACGACCCACAATGCTGACCCCTTCACAAATGATTTCTACGGACATCTACGGAATGCATGGATCATGCAATCCCATATAAGACCAAGACACTCTCCACAAAGGGACAGCATCCTGTCTGGTGGACCCCAGCCATACACAGATTGTATAACAAAAGATGGAAGCTACTGCAAGACAGAGCATAATTCCATAAAGGGAAGGCATGCCTGATCAGCACTAGTAAGGAGCTAATTTCTCTCATACAAACATCCATGGGCAACTTTGAGAGGGAAATCAACAGGGACACTATAGATAACCACAAGGCCTTCTTCAATTATGTTAGCAACCTGGTCAGAAACCCTCCAATATGCTCATAGTTAGTACACAACAACAAATAATTCACTGAACCCACAGATATTGGCAACATTGTGGCAGACAGGTTCAGTGCAGGTTTCCCCCCTCCCTCTCCCCCAAACTAAGACATACTTATCCCAGCTGACTGTAACCTCCCTGTCATCACAGATGTTCAGGTGAGAGCCGCCCTCAGAAAAGCAGAAAACACAACATGAATGGGACCTGATGGTATCCCCGGTTGCATGCTACCTGAACTCCAAGAGGAGCTAAACACACATATAGAAATGCTATGTAACACTAGCCTGACTACAGGATATGTACCTGTACACTGGCGTACAGCAGCAGTGGTTCCACTCCACGAAGGAGGCACCTCTACATACCAATACAATACAACACAATACAATACATTACAATACAATACAATACAATATGCTATTGCCCCTGGGACTACAGCAGCATACTGTTCTACTACCCTGACCATTGTGACACATGCGATGTGATGGTACCTGCTCCTGTCAAACAGTTACACAGGGTGACTCATATGGCATATTACCTATCTGACTAACATTCAGCAGGGGTATGTGTGACATGTACTCATGGGGAGTCTTGCTTCTTAATGCTGTGTGGTTTATTGCAGGGTATGTCTTATCTGTGGATAGGAACCTGTACCTCCGCCATGTGCTCTCTACTGCAGTGTCACGGATGACACACAGCAGTCATTTAGGTTGTGGATGGTGTGAGGTGTTACTATGGTTGTTGGACATCTGTCATGGGTGTGACTTAAGTATGTAAATCCAGGAGTGGTAACCTCTATGTGGGTAGTATGTGTGTACTCTGTGGTGTTGTCAGTCACTGTGCATTGGTAATGTGTTTGAGTGCATTGTCACAGTGTTGTACATGTCACTGTGTCCTTCTCCATATCTGTAGCTGTCATGTGAGGTACATACCGTTGCAGCCATTGTGTGGTGTGGAGGGGTACACTGACCTACATGTCCATAGCTGACACACCATGTCTGCTGACACATACCATGTGCAGGTATTCCAGGAATAGTGTGCCACTGTGAATATCATTGGGGGGACTATTGTACACATTTATGACCCTGTTCACCGCCGACACATGCAGTGGTGGGCAGCCAATCACATATCTGGTGGTTACTGGTGTAGGTGATTTGAAATGGGGTATGGTACTCCAGTTTTGACACTGGTGTTCACTCCATGCCTTTGTCACCAGGCACCTGTTGCAATACATCTGTACACATGTGCCTCACTCAGAATATATATACATCTCTCTCTCTCTCTCTCTCTATATATATATATATATATATATATGTGTATATATATATATATATATATATATATATATATATATATATGTCTGTATACATATACATATATATATATATATATATATATATATATATATATATTGATGTACATATATTGCTATAGATATGGAGAGGGGGTGTGTGACAGAGAGGGGGTGAGAGTGACAGAGGGGGTGGGACAGGGGGAGTGTGAGATCATCATATACAGTCATACCTGTAGATAGTCAGATCTGTCTGTCTATGTATATGTATAGTCAGATCTGTCTGTCTATGTATATGTATCTACATATATCTATATCTGTATGTGTGTATTACATATATATGTTTGTACATATTCTATCTATCTACATCTGTCTATGTATTCCTACATCCCTCTCTATGTATGTATACATATATGCATATTATATATAATATATATATATATATATATATATATATATATATATATATATGCACATACATATATTGACATACATACGTATCCATATGATAGGTATATCAACATGTTTGTTTACAAAACTGTATACACACACTAACATACTGCTAAACATACATAACTACGAAACCTACTTTGTACATTGCACTACAACCTACATTCAAATTACATTGATATGTGCACATAGATGCCCTCACATACATATGTATGTACAGCCTTCACTGATAGTTGCTGTATGTCCCCTGCCCTTTGCACATCTTCATATACATATGGATGCAGACCAATGACACATATGGAGGGTTCACAGTATGTAGACTTTTATAGTATTACTTTACATTACCTGTGTTTGTCACAGCTGCTTGTGTTGCCGTCTGGTTTCATGTCCTGCTGCTCCACTTGCCAGTTGTCAGCTTTCAAGTGGTTGTTGCTGACTGGTTTTGTTTGTGTATGTTTATTTATTTATTTATTTTTTCACTCTCTCTCTCTCTCTCTCTCTCTCTCTCTGTCTCTCCCTACCTCCACAGGGTGCAATGAAAGTATTGCACGTGTGGACTGGGAGTACAGCATGCTTTTGTAGGTATCTGCATATGTCCATGTGATGGCCTCTGCACCAATTGTTAGCCAGCATTTGCTAATTGCATGCAGCCAGTTGTGTACTGATTGCAGTTCTCACTGTGATTTCAGGACAGTGCTATAAAAAGGTATGTGAGATAGGCATAGCCCTTTCAGATTTTAAGGGCAGGGAACATGCTGGTATGCTGTGGACACTGTTCTGTGAGTGTAAAGGTTAGTATCTCTCTCATATTTCCGGCTGTGTTGTAGATTAACATTTCTCCATTCATTTCTCCAGGGGCGGCTCGTGGCATAGGGCTGCCGGACTGCAGCCCCCTCAAAAATAAGAAAAGAAAGAAAAATAAGAAAGAAAACTGAAAAATAAAAAAAAATATTTTCAAAATTGCGGACTTGGCATGCGCATAGACCGAGTCCCGACTACTGTCGGTCTATGCGCATGCTCAAGGCAGTCCGGCCGTCCCCATAGGGGGACACAAGGAGACGTCTGTGCACTTTTACAGTGCACAGACTCGCCAGGATTATGGGTCGCGTCCGGACTGCAAGAGGAGCAGCAGGGACTCGGGACAGAGCATCTCGCGGGGAAGGAGCATTGGGATCTCCGGGAAGGAGCATTGGGATCTCGGGTCTTCAGTATTGCTTGGGAAGGATGTACGTTAGCTGGATGTATTCAGGTAAGGTGCCTTTTAATTTACAATGTTTATTTGTATGGAGTTTGTGCTTTTTAATTTACAATGTTTATTTGTGTGTGTATGGTGCTTGTGCTTTACTGAGTTTGTGTATGGTGCTTGTGCTTTACTGAGTTTGTGTATGGTGCTTGTGCTTTACTGAGTTTGTGTATGCTTGTGCTTTACTGAGTTCGTGTATGGTGCTGTACTGGTGTGTGTGTGTGTGTGTGTGTGTGTGTAAATGCCCCAGGTGCTTGTGGTGGTGTGGTAGGGAATGCCTCAGGCTTGAACCCTGTACCCTGTATGCAGGTGTTAAAGACTTGAGTTCCCTACCCACCACCATTTGTAAAAAAATTTCAGATTTTTGCCTCATATTCGATCTGATCTGTTCCTCATAATATCTGTGGTTTGTAAATGTTGCAATGCTTGATATTTGATGGTGTAGTAGTAGCATTGTTGCCTCACAGCTGCAGGTTCTTGGGTTTGATTCTTGGCTGGGGTTCCTTCTTTGTGGGGTCTGTATCTTCTCCCTGTGTTTGTGTGGGTTTGCTTTTGTGTCCTCCCATGTTACAAAGACATGTCTGCATTATTTCTTCCTGGGCCTCTGCTGAAAATTGTTTATTTGTTCCAAGTCAAACTGTCCTGATTTAAAAAATGTTAAATAAAATTGACAGGCATTTGAATTTCAGACTTGAGGGTTTCTGAATGTTTAATTCCTTGCGTATTTGATGGTGCAGTGGTAGTATTGTTGCCTCACAGCTATAGGTTTTCTGGTTTGATTCTTGGTTGGGGTGGCTTTTGTGTGGAGTCTGCATCTCCTCCATGTGTTTGTGTGGATTTGCTCTGGTGCCCTGCCATTTTACAAAGACGTGTCTGCAGTTTTAATCCCTGCTGAAAATTGTTTTTGTTCTGTCCGCAGTAAAATTGACAGGCATTTGAATTTCAGACTTCAGGTTTCTGAATGTTTAATTCCTTGCATAATTGATGGTGCGGTGGTAGTATTGTTGCCTCACAGCTATAGGTTTTCTGGTTTGATTCTTGGTTGGGGTGGCTTCTGTGTGGAGTGTGCATCTCCTGCCTGTGTTTGTGTGGATTTGCTCTGGTGCCCTGCCATTTTACAAAGATGTGTCTGCAGTTTTAATCCCTCGTCTCTGCTGAAAATTGTTTTTGTTCTGTCCAGTAAAATTGACCGGCATTTGAATGTCCACCTTCATGTTGTTCAGAATGGATGCTGGCAGAACCTTTTTTTTTTTGGCAAATTTGTAAGTTTATAAGATGAATATTTTAAATGTGTCCCTATTTTTGGGACTGTATTCCCCCATTATTGGCTTCGTCCAGGTTTTTGTGCTAAGGTTGACAGCTATGGCAAGAACTGAATTCACTGAATATGTTTGAGGGCTGTATTCCCTCATTACTGGGTTTGTCCAGGTGTTTTGTACTAAGAGGTTGACAGCTATGGTGAGAACTGAATTCACTAAATGATAGCCATTTAAGTTTCAGTCTTCCTCTTTTTACAAAGCAGCTGATGTGGCGTAGTGGTATGTTACTCTGACTGTTTTTGCTCAGGGACCTTGGCAGTAAAATATATGGTGGCAACACAACATTTTATTCTAGCAACTTTCCAAGATTATACAAGCAATGTTTAATGTGTCCCTGTTTTTGGGCTTTTGACCCCAATACATTTTGGCTTTTCCAGTTTTCTTGAGCTGCGAAGTTGAGATGCAGTTGAGTATTGAGTAGATTTTACAAGGAACTGAGAGCTGCAGGGAATAGAAGTTTAGTGCTTTGCCAAGTTAATACTATAGCACAACAGGCTGTGTACTTGCTTTTGATGCAGAAGGTTGTGGGTTCTACTACAAGGGGTAGATGCTGCCGTACTGAGAATGTTCTCCTTGGTGAAGATACTAACTATGAGTTCGTTATCAGTTTGCCATCCATTTCCTCTTGCAATATTATTACTAGCTTATCATTTTTTTAATGTAATATAGACAATTTATTCCTGCGGGGCAACAAACACTTTATTTTTCGATGAAACCATGAAATATAAAGGTGATTGCTAACAACCACTTCATTAGTTACAGATTTCTTTAATGTAGAATTATTTAGATGACTGACTTCAGAGATTGTGCATATTTACTGATAATGGACTGTAGAATTGTGCATATTTACTGATAATGGAGGACTGTAGAATTGTGCATATTTGCTGATAATGGTGGACTGTGGAATTGTGCATATTTACTAATAATGGTGGACTGTGGAATTGTGTATATTTACTAATAATGGTGGACTGTGGAAGTCTGAGTAGACTTTTTTTATGATAAATGTTCTCAACTGGGCAGTTTTGCCATTATGGGTGCATATGGTTTGTTTCATTGCTTACTGGAAAAATGTTCAAAACAAATTTAAAACATCCTGTAACAAGTGTACTGTATTGTACAAGGAATATAATTTTAGTACAATGAGGAAGGTGTATCAAAGAGCACATGTATGTTTCATATGCAAGGAGCCTATGATTCGAAAACAGCCCAAAATTAATCTTTATCTGCCACTGGCAAAATGTATTTTCTTTGAATGTGGGTTTCAATGCTGTTTCAATGAATGTGAGTTTCAAGGGCAGAGAAGTTTTAATGCTAAGTTTTCATTGTGAGACTGCATTGCTTTGTTTAACAGATGACTTAGTGTTTGTGCTGTAAAATACAAAATAAAACTTTCAAATGAAGTCCAACTCATCATAGAAGTAAAGCAGTATGCACATTAGTGTTTATGGTAAATGGAGTGAAATAGCCAAGTATAATGGTTCATTGGAATGGCTGCAGAGGCTCCATTCAACCATTATTTTGTCAGGGGAAGGGCAGCAAACTCAGACAGGCCCAGCTGAACTATACCTCCCAACTGTCCAGATTTTCAAAGAATGAATAGATTTTTGCTTCTTATTTTTGGTTTGTTCATAAAATTTGTAGTTTTAATTCCTAAATGATTTGCCAGAAGTCACTCTAAGTTTCAGACTTCATAACCTTCAGAAAAATGCATGTTAAAGTAAGAGCTGTTCTATCAACTGTCTCAATTTATACAAGAGCAATTTTTAGTACTGTTTATATGTGCCCCGAATATATTTGGCCTTGTTCAGATTTACTGCATTAACAGGTTGAGAGGTACATGCAAATAAATTGCTTTATAGAATTAGGCATAGCCAACCTCTCAACTGTCCCCAATTTTTGGCTCAAAATGTTGCTCTTCCCCCTTATAATCCCTCCGCCAAATAGCAATTTTGGAAGAAAACATGGAGGGTTTACAATTAAGAAATAACTGTAATAATCAAAGTTATAGATTACTTGAAATGCATGTAGATTCTTTTATATTTTGTCAGCTGCTCAAGGTAGCAGTACTAATATTAAAGTGTCCCTTCTTTTGACAGGTAGCAGCTGTATTGTGTGTCTATTTTATATTTTTGCATCACGTTTTGTCCATTTTCATAAAATTGTGTTTTTGGCAAATTAGTGACATCACTAAAGACTGAAGTTAGAAAATGACAGACATTTGAGTTTCAGATTTTATACCCTTCAGAAAATTCATACTAATGCAAGACCTATTCTATTATCTTTCTAAGTTTATTAGAGCAATATTTAAAAATTGTCCTTATTGTTGGGCCTTTGTCCCGCTTCTGTGTATGGCTTTGTCCAGATTTCTTGCTCTTGAGGTTGAGAGGTATGACAAATGTGTCAGGGCCATCACAGTCAGCCAGTGAGATTTCAAATTGTGACATGCTTGTTGCACCCCACTCCCCCATGTAGTGACTCTGGATGTGTCCAAGCAAGGCAAGGAGTAGTTGTATCTACCTTGGATGGGGAGGACACACTGTATAAGTACTACAGTGGCTTTTCATCTGTCCTTGATTTTGCAGAATGGTCTGGTTTCTGTCATATTTTTGTACTGTTGATTTATGCTTATTACTGTTGCTCTGTGTTTTTAAGTAGCAATGCTTTAATGACCATAAGGTAAGCTTGTCTGAGATCGTAAGATGCAAGTAAGCTTTAATAAGCATACTGTTAAAGAATTGCCAACATTGAAAGCCTTTCTGTTGTTGCCATGCAGAGAATACTTGACTAGATAATGTATAAGCCTTGGGTATTAAAGGACAGGATTCCATTATTTTAAAAAGCTCATTACACTTGTTGGAGACTTCCAGTCATCTCTACAGACTTTACCCGTAAACTAAACAGAATGCCAATCATGTGTGGTCCATAACCTGTACAGTAATCCTTTAAGCAATGTATCTTGAGCTTGTTTCTTGTTTGCTTTTCATTTTTACTTTTATCATGTTTTCCCCATGAAACAAGTTGTCAGGCAGCAGGTCTTTTTGGATAAGAAACATTTTTACAAGTGGGGGCATCACATAGATTTCTACTTTCAGCATGTTACTTGGTACTTTAATAAAGCTGAATATATTATAATTAGGACTGCAGTGCAAGGAGAAGTGGTTTGAGTTGAGTGCTTCTGGTTTTCTTATACTTGATTTTGACTGGCATTCCAGTAATGTATTTAAAAGTAATTTATTTTTCATGCCTCACAACCTTTTGTTTCCATCTAGATATTAAGTAAGCTGTCATGCAGCCAATGCATTGAAATATTTTTATTCTTCTACACTTATTTTTGTCTTGATTGGACTTTCATAATGATGGTTTGCCACCCAGGGCAGCGTATTTAATTAAAGTTAGTTTTTTGTGGTTTTGTGCATAGCTCCTCCCCTTTCTGGTTGACCACACCCCCCCTTGACCCCACCCATTCAGCTGTCTCCTGCAGCCCCCCTGTGATTTGAAGTCACCAGCCGCCACTGCATTTCTCCAGTTTCCTGTACTAAGTGTGTATGTACACTGACACCTAAGACTACTACTACTGTTAATGTGGATGTGTGCGCTTTCCTGTGGGACATGTGGTGTAACTGGTGTATAGCAGTGGCTCTTGCACTTTGTTGCTATGGCTTCAATATTTGCCCTTTACTTCTTTACTTTCACTACTTGTATGCCTGCTAGGTGTCTTGACTGTAGTGTGTTGCTGTGGCTTTCCTATTTTCCATGTACATTCACACCTTGGAATGCTTGCTATATCGGCTAGGGTATTACTGCATGCAGTGTGGTCTGGCCATGGTGTGGGCCTTGATATCTATTAGGGTATTTGAGTATGCTGCTGAGCAGGCCCCAGAGACTCTCAGGTGCATCTTTTATCTGCCTCATGGAATGGTACATATCAGTGGGGTACACCCATTAAATTGTCTGGTATTCTGCAGTTGTGACTGTGGGATAGCATGTGCATATGTATTACTACACTATTTCTGCCGTGCAAGTGGTACATACTTTCAGTACTTCATAGTTACCATCGCATGTGTTGTAACACCTTTCTGCCTACTGTTTGTACATTTCACAGGGAGTCTGTGGGGCATCCCTGTAACTCAGTCACTGTTGCTATGTCTAGGCTCTTAACTATTCAAATATGGCAGTGTCAGTCCTCTCAAGTGTACAGATATTTGCAGGTTGTCCACATTTTTGCCTCATATTTTGGTCAATATCTCATAAACAGCTCTTTCTGGCAAATCACTCTGGGCTCAAGTCAGACTATAGTGACAAACATTTAAGTTTCAGACTTCATACCCTTCCAAACATCCAACAAAATGCAGAACCTGTTACTCTCTGAAGTGTCTAAGTTTGTTGTAGTATTATTTGGAATGTGTCCCTGTTTTTGGCCTTTTGCTCCACATTTTTTATTACTTGGTCCGGATGTGTTCCTGTAAGAGGTTGTGGGGTATGGGCAGTGATTATCCTGCTGTGAGTATGTGTGTGGCTTGCAAGGTGCTACAGTGACATTATTACCTACTAGCTACCAACTAGCATGGCTGTTTCTGTTCACACACTACTATTCTAGAAATCCACTACATTTGACAGTAAATATACATGACATGCTTTGTGTACTACACATCCTATATTCCCTTTACATTCATTCCTACTATTACATGATATATTTATTGTAGCACAATGTTCTTATATAACTGTCATGGTTTAGTGGTAAGTCATGCAGACTACTGTTTCCAAGGTCCTGGGTTTGGGACTGACAGTGGGATTTTATTTTGCTTTTGAGCAGACTACAGGACTTGTCATTCAGAGTGACTAAGGCACTTTTAAACAGTTGTAACCGGGTTAGCACTGGTTTGCATGGAGCTCCCGCATGGCCACTGGTGTTCAGCTCCGCGCACACCTGCTTACAACCGCTTAAAAGTGCTTACTCTTGCGCACACCCGCGCTATTTTCTTTGAAAGAAATGAAAATGGGGAGACAGGAAAGTGGTGAAAAAGGGGTCACAAAGAGGGTAAGACAGTAGGGAAACAAGCTCAGGTTTTGCAGGAGGGATGTAGGTAAGGCCCATAGCTGCCCATTTCTTCATCAGCAACAGCTGTGCATATGTTTGTAATTTGGTGTGACATTTGAAACCTTCCACCCTGAGAGAGGTGTGAGGACAACAATAATACTTGTTGTACAGCCAATTGTAATTGACAGTTTCCATGTCCAGCAGACATGTGTGCGAAATGGGCAGCTATGTATGGAAGTAATTTTTATGGGTACAGAGTGCCCTTTTTTTTTTTCAGGTGAGAGTGGTATGTCAGGTAAAGGAAGTCGGTATAGCTGGGGAGGTAGGTTGGGTAGGTCAACAGACAAGACAAACAAGACGCATACAGGGGCGGTGTATGACACATGTGGGGGGGGTTACACAATTGATGGGGATGGATGTTTGGGTATCTAGAGCCCATGAGCCCACAGATGGCAACAGTGGAACTGATATCCCCACCCATGGGCAGTTGCCACTGTGCCTTCACAGCCCAGGATGGGGCTGTGCTGGGGGCTGTGTAGGCCGGGCAGCAGGCATGCCTGTTAGTTGTGCCACCTGTGCCTCAAGCTGGCATAGGGGCCCAAGAACAGCTTCCTGGATCTCCCTAAGCACCACAGTCTGGACACTATGGAGGGTGAGTGGTTGTTCTCCTTCGGCCACACTTGCAGAGGTGGGACGAGCCCCATCCCCTGCAGCACTTCCACCTGCAGGTGGCACAGGGCCACCAGAGGAGGGTCCGGACTGGGCACTACTGCCAGGTGCACTCACCAGCTGAGGTGGGAGAGGTGGGTCCGCTGGAACCCGCCTTCCCTTTCATCCTATGTTTTGCATTATGTCATGACAGTTTGGGTTAGTAACATACAATACCATTCACAATTAGTTGTAACAGCATGCATTAGTATTCCCATTAACCAAACACCCAGATATTCAAACCATTGAACAGCAAGCATAACACATGCATATTTTGAACAGCAATACACAGTCCAACAACATGCAGGGTTGATTGATGGCAACAGGCCATCAGGTTTGGATGTATGAACAGGGCACATGCATCAACGTACATGCAAATATGTATGACCCAACAGGACAAATGTCCAGGAGTGTTAATTGTGATTGCACATACCAATTTCACGTGGAATGGATTATATGTGGTTATAGGGTAGGGTGAAGAAAATTTAATTAACACCTTCAAATACCAATACATATGCTGTACATTTCTAATAGCTGCAGATATATACACACTACAGTTCTACCTACAGTTTCCTATGTGATAACTACTTCAAGTTAGTGATAGGAATGTTACTGCTACATCAATATACATTTTCATTTTTATTCATACACATTCATATCTGGCTCTGTTCAGCTACATCATCCTGCTACATTTGCTTTATATAGCTATAGACAACTGTGGATGTTTGGTATTTCAGACAACCATACTATCTGCATATTGCAGACTGAGAGCAACATATCCAGATTTTGGGATACACATTCCAGCTGCAGCAACATTTTCAACACATTTTGCAGTTTGGTTCTGCTTGTCACATTCATTTCATTCTGTACTGACTGCAGTATACTTTATTCAGGAGTTATTACTACTTTATTGGTGGATTCATATATCTTTCTCACACTCTCTCACTTGTTTTATTTTTTCAATTCAGGATGGTACTTAATTCTAGGCTTTATTGACATGTTTTACCTGTAGTTATTACAATCCTTTCCAACAGTCTCACTTCTGTCATGTTTCTGTATTTCAACAGGGATATATTTCACACATGTGTTTTATTCAGCTTCTGCAGCTGTACTTTTCAGCCTGCTGCAGATTATGTACTATTATATTACAGGTGGGACATCTTTATTTTAGACTTTATTTCAGACTTTTTCATTTTTCTGTTTGGATTACAGACTGCATCCCACTTTTGTAATCAAGCAATACTTGCAAACCCTCTTACACTGTTACTTGCACATTTTATTACTTAGTGACTACACTGCACTCTTTTGCTAACTGTCATACTTTTATATTTATTTACAGTTACAGGGAGAGAATTACTGACCTGCCTGGTGGTGCAACTGTACCAGCCTATCGCCATAGGCTCTACGGTTCGCAGAACGGACACCTGCAGCTGTAATATAAATAAAGTAATATTGGAATACACATCTCCATAATATCAGCTAGGTTAATTTCTTACATAAATAATTACATGTAACTTACTCAGTAGTGGGGCGTTGGGCATTTGCCGGGCCTCCTGGATCCAACGGTTCAGTTGGTCCTGCTTCCATCTCTTCAGGTCCACATGGTGGTGACGGACCTGCTCACCAGTCCTTGGTATCCCTGTGGCACTGGTGAGATCATGAGCCAACCGGTCCCACGCCTCAGCCCTATATGCTCCCCACAGGACCTGGCCCTGCATGAGTTGGGCCTCATGATTGTGGACAAGGAGTCAAACCATATATTTGGACTCCTCAATGCCCCACCTCTGTGTTCGAAAGCAACTACCCTCACCTACACCTGACATTCTGGCTGAAAGTTGGTTCTACAATCGGTTATGCTGTGTATTCCCGCCTATGGGGCTTATATATGCTGTTTTCCCACACTTATCTGTGATTGGCCATTTTGGAATTGTATCAGCTTCACAAAACCTGCTTTGTCATGCTCCTCTTTCTATTCATTCCTATATATTTGCTATTACTGCTTTTCTAAGTGCAGCTGTCATGGCTTAGTGGTTCAGTACCTTGACTATGGTGCATGGTAACCTGGGTTCAAACCTGGCCACTGCTTTTTATATTTTATGACTGTCTACACAGGCTAGGAGGTGGGAGGTGTGTCTGTGTAAAGGCAGTTTTGTTACAGCTTGCTCAACGTTGCCCGTTGGTTAGCTTGTTGGCGCGGCGCGCAGCTCAACGCAAACAGGGTACGCTGGTTTACGCGTCATTTGGCTGTCAGATTGCATATTACGCTCAGCTCAGCTACGGGCACACAGTTTCAGCATGTTAAACCACTGCTCACCTACGGGCACTCATTTTACACCTGTTAAACCACTGCTCACCTACGGGTAGATGCACTCAACTTGTTAAACTGTAGCTCAGCTATAGGCACATCTGGCATTTTTTATTATTTTGTTATCTCACATTTCTTCAAAATAAATGGCCCATTTCATTACATTTTACATAAAATATAATTTTATATGTGTACATATATGTCAGGGACTTCTTTCGTGCTTATTTCACTAAAAATAAAAATTGATGTTGGGGGGGGCTCGAACCATGACTGCCTGCTTTTCAGCCGACGTCTCTCCCGCTACACTATTGCTTCTTGACTTACTTTGCATATGTAGTTCTTATATGCTTTTCCACTGACTGCTAACTGTGGCTAAGCTACGGGCACACCCGTGCAAACGAGCGCACTCACGGGCAAACATCTTTACAATTTTAAAAAAAATTTCTAACATGTTCATTTATATATTTTATGTTCATAGTCTGTGGGGGCATGTGTTGTGTTGTGTTTATTCACAATTTCCATGGACTCTGTCGTCGAGGTTTACTTTCGGGACTTTTACTCTTCTGGGGGTGTGTCCGTTTGCAGGGCTCGGCCTACGGACACGCCCCCTACTGTCTTCCACGGACCGTGTAAGCCTTAGGTGTGATTCAGCATGCCCTCATGCATATGCATGACATGTTGACGTCACACCGTTTAACTGCAGCCTCCGTGTAAGCCTTGTAACTCTTACACGGAGGCTTTGTGAATCCTGCCCATAATGTTTACATAAACTGGTTGACACATTGCACCTATGGCCACACCCCTTTTCTAGTAGAAATTTTGCATTACACCATGAAGCAAACAAAACACTGTGTTGTCAAAAGGTATTTTTGTCACAATGGCATCATGAAACCAAATAAAACCAATGCCATGGGGGATACTGGGTAAAAGATCTTTCACATCAGCTGTCACCATTAGACTATGTTTGTTTATGTTTATACCTATCAAACATTCTAAAAAATGTCACAAGTCTCTTAAAACATGATTGGCATTGTGAAAAAATGTTTTTAACTTTACATCAGTCCATGTGGCCAGTCCTTCAATTTTAAAACAGCATGAAGAAATTATTTCCCTATATGGTGAGTCAAACAATTTCTTGTGAATTTTTGAAATATCCAACACTTCTGGGGTTATAAGAAATTTAACTATAAGAAACTCATATAACATTTTGTAAATAAAACTTTCATCCATTTTGTAAATAAAACTTTCATACAGTAAGTTTCAAGCAATATTATCAATCCTTTGAAGTTTTTAGATGTGGGATCATATAATGCATCACTGAATAAAATGCCAGATACTTTACAAATGTAAGTATTGTGTTCAGATACAACCAACCCCGCCACTTTGTCTAGTTTCATGATCTGAATACACCCTTTGGAACATATGGAATCTAGTAACTGCTGTTCATCACATTTCGGGTTACAAAAGTGTTTGCTATGACTGTAAAAGTTCCTGATGTCTTTTTCACATAATTTCTCAAAAATAGCAAGGACAGGATGGAAGGGTTAAAACACTTCTATGTTTAATCACAGAATTTGAAAAAAAAATCATCTACTGTTCAGTGCATCAATAACTGTAAGTAAAGTTTATGTACAAAATATTTGAGTTTATTTAGTAGGTATGTCATTGTAGTTTGCCTCACTGGAACAAATGTTAGCCCCTTAGAAAATAAATCCACAAAGACTGGCATAATGACCGGAGAACTACAACTGAAAACCTTGATTTTTTTCATGTATTTCAGGTTTATCCTAACAGCTGCTTATCTTCTCTGTGAGCACATATGGTCTCTGCCCTGGAAATAACCAGTTCCTATTGAGTTGGCGTGCTAATAAAAGTTGCGTGACTTCTAATTGGTCTAATGACCCACCAGTCCCTTTGACTATCTCAGCAGTGAAAATTCTAAAAGTATTATCTGTGTTTGTTTCTTCATAGGTTCATAGGTTCATAGGTTGGTACTAGGCTATCGGCCCTAGGGTCTATACAAGCCTAGCCATAACAATTCCCTGGATATTTCTTTCCACAATATTTACTTCCCTGGACCACTGTTTATCAGGGTGACTGACGTGATCCCCTGGGTGAATTTCCTATCTCCCATCCAATCATCAAGGTTCCTTTTGAAGAGGGCCAAGGAGGCGCTCTGCTTGACATGTATGGGCAGTGTATTCCAGAGTATGGGGAGTCTCTGGGTCAGGAACCTATCACTCCAGCATGTATTGTTCATTGTGATGACAAAGTTTAGATCCATGGAGCATGTGGCTCTGAGGGATTGGGATTTCTTTAAGAAGAGCATGTCCAACAGCTCAGGGTTTGACATGGCCTTGTATGTTAAGCAGATATCATCTCTGAGTAGATGATATGCCACAGAGTACAGCTGGAGTTTTTTAGACGGTCAGCATAGGGCATCTGCTTTAGGGCTGTGATTCTTTTAGTGAGGTATTTCTGTGGCCTTTCCAGCTGTTGCAGATGCCTTGTGAGGTACATACCAAACGGGGCCTTGTACTCTATAATGGGTCTAATGAGGGATGAGTACAGTGGGACAATGACCTCCTTTTTTGTGGCTGAAAAGCCCTTAGTGATGAGGTATGCCACATAGAAGGATTTCCTGACTGCTGTGGCGATGTGGTTATCGAAGGTGAGACCACTGTCCACCTGTGTCCCTAAGTCTCTCATCACACTTTTGGTGTTTAGTGTACTGCTACCTATGTGGTAATTCACGGGTACATGTTTTTCTCAAAGGGGATAACTATACATTTCTTGACATTAAGCTTGAGCCCATGGCTCTGGCACCAAGCATCTGTTTCTGTAAGGCCCTTTTGTAGAATATCCATATCATTTGGGGATTCAATAATGGCTCCCAGTTTGCAGTCATCTGCGAACTTTGTTAGCCAGAGTCCATTAGTGTTGGCCTGTACTTCAGAGAAGTAGATGCCCAAACAAGAAAGGTCCCAGGACTGAACCCTGAGATACTCCACTTGTCACTTGTCTGGAACTGGATTTGGAGTCGGCTACTTTTACAGTCTGGGTTCTGTCAGTAAGCCAGTTGGCAACCCATCGAGTGACGTAGGGATTTATGCCCAGCTTAGTAAGTTTATCTATGATTCCAGAGAGGGGGATGGTGTTGAAGGCCTTGGCAAGGTCCAGATAGGCCATGTGGACTGCCTTACCCTCATCCACAGCTCTGGAGACTGATTCTAAGAAGTCAATCAGGTTCAGGAGACAAGATCGGCCCTTCACAAACCCAAACTAGGTGGGGTCCAGTGTTTGAAGGTTGCCAGTGTCTTTGTTTATAAGTTTCATGATAATGCGTTCCATGCCCTTGCAGATCAGTCTCATCAGACTGATGGGACTGTAGTTGCCGGGATCCAAGGTGGATCCCCCCTTGTGGAGTGGGATAACTGTAGCTGTGTACCACTCAGTGGGCACAAAGCCTGAGGTGAGGCTATGATTAAACATGACACTTAGGTGAGATGCCAGTTCATTTTGTCGTTGATGTAGTACACAGCCCGAGATGCCATCTGTTCCCATGGATGCTGTATTCTTAGCTTTGGAGAGTGCAGTTTCTACCTGTGTGGCCATGATTACCGAATTTGGCAATCTTTTGGTATAATGAGAGAACAGCTGGCCATTAGTCATTATATCATCACCAGACAACCATTTGATTCCTGGTTCAACTGCAGAACCCATCATCTGTGACATTTTTTGTACATTTTACCTAGCAACAATGTTTGACCTATCTGCTGCCATTCCACAGACATAGTCAGGAGTAATTCATAAATACTTCAACCTCCTTGGCCATGCCTGTGAAGCAGTATTATTTTGCACATTATGCAGATGACGGGCTCTGTTACTGGATATACTCTCATTGATGGAAAGTTGAGAGAGACAATGTATGGTTGTACTAATGAGCTTGTGTGCATGGTACACAGTTTGGATGCATCTTTGCATCTCTTTATTTAACTTTATATGTTGTACAATTTGCCTTCTGTTACAGTTCATGTTACTGCTTAGCTATTTTATTTTAGGTAGCACATCAACTTCAGAAGGACTCAAAAACATAGCTACATAAATATTGTAAATATCTGCCACATTTTCATACTTCAGTCCAGTAACTCACACATCCATGAATCACGGAAGATGATCCCAAATTCCATTTGCATTCCTACTCTGAATTTGGACTCTTCCAGGTAAACAGTGGTATATTATGTATATATTCCCAAGACTGCAAGGGATCTGGTGAATTACAGTGCTGTGTGTGTGTGTGCGTGTGTTTGTGTGTGTGTGTGTGTGTGTGTGTGTGTGTGTGTGTGTGTGTGTGTGTGTGTGTGTGTGTGTGTGTGTGTGTGTGTGTGTGTGTGTGTGTGTGTGTGTGTGTGTGTGCACGCGCGCACGCGCATGCACATGTGCGTATCTGTGCTTCTCTGCCCTACATAACTGTGGACATTGTGAGTAATTTTTAAAAAGTGCTCTGCTGCAGAGAATTCCAGAGAATCTAAACTATTGTTTTATTCAAAATGTACACTTCTTTGACTGTTTTGACAATGGTTGCATGTTATTTAAGGCAGATACTTCAGGAAATGACTTAAGCAACACATCAGACATTATAAAAATGGATGATATTGTCACGTCACAAAAATTTCAAAGGATTAAAAAATGTAATTCAAATGGAATGCTAACAGCAGACAAAAGAAACATTGTATTGATCCTGCATATACCATTTAAATGCTTATGCTTGTAGCAATGATTGCATTCTGTTAGCTATAGTTCAAAGAAATGTTACAAAGACAATATGGGAAATGAGCTTGAGTGGAATGGTTAAGTGAACTAAATGTGATTTTCTTTGGAATGTAAAAAGAAAGGTGTCACAATAGAAATGTTCAGGTTCCTGAAGGAAATTAATAAACTGATATCATTTACCCATTTCAGTTCAGAAGCAGATACTCATGTGATCTACTAATAAATACTTAAGACTTAATATTAGCAGAGTTTAAGTAAGTGTTTAATATTCTTGCTTACAGAAAAAGCAGTCAATGCCTCATACTGCCTAGCAGTGGAGATCTTGGAGACTGAATACATACAAAAATGTCTGCATACATTCATGCCTACACATTTATATATACACATGCATTCAAACCTACGTCTGGTCATATATACATGTGCAGCCATGCAGCTATACACATATGCATATATGCACATATACAGTTACATAAATAGGTTCATAGGTTCATAAGTAAGTACTAGGCTATCTTCCCGAGGGCATCTATAAGTCTAGCCAGAATGTGTTGGCTTTCGCCATCCCCTTAGATTAGTTCCCTTTGCCTCTCTCCAGCAGAGTCACTGCAGTGATCCCCGGGGTAAATTTTCTGTTTCCCATCAACTCGTCAAGATTTCTCTTGAAGAATATTAGTGAGGGGCTCTGCCTAATGTAGATTGGAATCCTGTTCCAAAGCATGGGGAGTCTCTGGGACAGGAATCTATCCCCCTAGCATGTCCTATTTATCATTGTGGTGAGGTTTAGATCCCTAGAGCGTATGGCTCTTGGGGATTTGTTTTTTTTTAAGTGGGGCATGTCCATCAATTCTGGGTTGGACATGCCCTTGTATGTCAGTCAGAGATCACCTTTGAGTAAGCTGTATGCAACCGAGCACAGCTGGAATTTCTTCAGTCGGGCTGCACAGGGCATCTGTTTGAGGTTAGTAATCCTCTTGGTGAGGTACTTCTGTGGTATTTCCAGTTGTTGCAGATGTCTTGTAAGGTACATCCCTAATGAGGTGTTGTACTCTATGATGGGTCTGATGAGTGATTAGTAGAGGGGCACAATAACCTCTTTTGTTGTAGATGCGAACCCTTTTGTGATTAGGTGGGTCACATAAAATGATTTTTTAACCACCTTGGCAATATGATTATCAAAGGAGAGATTACTATCTACTTGGGACCCCAGATCCCTTATTACATTTTCTGTATTTAGGGGACTACCACTTATGTGGTAGTTCATGGGTACTTTGTTTTTTCCAAAGGGGATGACTATGCATTTTTTAGCATTTAGCTTGAGGCCATGATTTTGACACCAGGTATCTGTCTCAGTGAGACACTTCTGGAGGATGTCTGTATCAGCCGGAGAGTCAATTATGGCCCCCAGTTTGCAGTCATCTGTGACCTTGGTCAGCCATAGTCCTCCTGTGCTTGCCTGTACCTCTGAGAAGTATATACCAAACAGGAGGGTCCCAGGACTGAGCCCTGGGAGGCGCCACTTATAACCAGTTTAGAATCAAAACTTTCCAATTTTAACCCTGAAACTTTTAGAACCCTCTTCTCTAGAATTAACTGGAACTTCCTTACCCAGCTTCTACTAGATGATGCAGTTAAGGCCTTCAACTCAGCTTTCCTTAACATCTTAAACTCACTAGCTCCTCTCAGAAAGGTCCAGATAAAAGCTAACATATCACCCTGGCTATCAAAAGCCACTCTCACCCTTATGAAAACCAGAGATAAAGCCTGGAAAAGATGGAAACAATCTAAATTCCCTATTGACTTACAAAGGTATAAAGAACTTAGAAATCAATCAAAAAAACTCATAAATAAAGACAACAATTTTCTACTACAATCCTCCATCAAAATTAAAATCTGATCCCAAAATATTCTGGAATGCTATAAATCAGATATTACATCCAGGCAATCCAACCTCACCATATCCATGCCCAGACAGATCACCTGATGAGTCTGCTAACATCTTCAACATTTATTTTATTGAATCAATATCCAAACTATTTAGCACCAACCTCACTAACACCAGTACTACTAACCTCCCTGAACCTTCTTCAACTACCAACTCTGAAAACTCCTTCAGTCTTAAACCTGCTCTTACTACTTATATCTAAACTCTACAGTCTAAACTAAAACCATACTCTGCATCTGCTTACAATATGCCTTCTTATTTTCTCCAAATTGCAGCTCAGTCCCTTGCTCTGCCTGTATCTATCCTAATAAATTGCTTTATCTCTGAATCTAAAGTTCCATCAATCTGGAAACAATTCTACACTCTTCCTATTTATAAAGGAGGTAACTCCTCAGAAATCTCTAATTTCTGACCTATTGCTATCCTCTCCCTGTCTCCAAAGTTCTCAAGAAATCCATACATAAACAAGTTAGGCACTATCTTATTCAGGATAAACAGCTCACTCCCACTCAGTATGGCTTCTGACCCAAGCATAGTACCACCACAGCTCTACTTTCATTTCTCAACACTATTTTCCTTGCCAAAGATAATCACAAACTCATATCATGTCTATTCCTTGACCTCTCTAAGGCTTTTGATACTGTCACATACCGTATGCTACTAAACAAATTAACAGACCTCAACTTCTCCCCTGATACATTTGCATGGTTCTCTAGCTACCTCACTGACAGACTGCAATCAGTGAGATGGCACTCTGCACTATCAACTCCCCTTCCAGTAAAAATGGGTGTCCTTCAAGGATCCATTCTTGGGCCATTGCGTTTTAATATCTTCACCAACTTACTCCACTCCTCCTGTCCTCTGTCTGCCATTGTCCAATATGCAGATGACTCTACTGTCATCACTACTGCCAACTCACCCTCAGAACTTCTGTCTTCTACCCAGCCATTCTTTAACTCTGTAGAGATATAGCTCACAAATAACCAGCTTATCCTCAACCCCCAAAAAACAAAACTCCTACTTTTTCTTCCTAGAACCGTTAACCATATCAAATCCTCCTCCATAATGTCCCTAAACAATACTCCCATTGACGTCAAATCTAGCACCAAACTACTTGGTATTACCATCAATGATCAACTAAAATTTGATCTACACATAAATAATTGCATCAGAAAAACCCATCAGAAGCTAGGACTCCTGTATAGAAATAAAAAATTCCTCACCACTGAAGCTAGAATTACTCTTATGCATGCTTACCTTCTACCTTGCTTAACATACTGTTCTCAAATATTCACAAATCTTAACTTCTCCCTACTTACCAAGCTACAGACAACCTATCATAAGATAGCTAGATTTGCAGCTCAACAAACCTATAAATCACACCACTGTCTCTCCCTAAAATACCTGAACTGGCTAGAGCTACCTCACCTGTTTCTCCAATCTCAGCTCCACATCATACACTCTGTTCTATATCTGCCATCTTTCTGTCCAACTCTAACATCCCTCATCTCCTATTACCCCTCTACAAGACATCTTCGAAGCTCATCCCAAGATCTACTAAGTGTTTGCAAACCCAAGTCAAAGACTGGCTGCAACATTTATAGTTACCACCCCTCTATTGCATGGAACAATCTCCCACTACAAATTAGGACCTCACACACCCCAAACAATTTACGTCAGCCACCAAAGAGTACTTTAATAAGCATAGAGCCTGCCTCTGTACTCACCCTCCCTGACCACAACCATCTTACATAATAACCATCTACCTCCATTACTCCTTACTATACTTCCCACAATCATCCTCTCTCTGCAGACCTAACTGCACTATTCCTTTTCCCCTAACTACTTCAAATGTACTTTCTTATTTCCATATCTATAAATATCACTGAAGTTTCTCTAATTTACTTTCTTATTTCCATACCTATAAATACCTCTAAAGTTACTGTAACAGTGTATGTAATGCATAATATATGGGATATACAACTTACTCCCTATACTTTTGATGTAAGTTAATAAGCCTTTGTTATAAGCTAATTGCTCTTAGATTTGTAAAATCTTTGAATTACCTCATGTTGCTTACTATGCTTAGTTATTATCTGTCTTTTGCTTTTATATTTTTAAATTTTTGTAACTATTTTATTTATTTTATTTTTCATTTGTTGACCGGGCTGGTCCGACTGGATATATGTCTGTTTTCAGCAGAGTCCCGGGGAGAAAAGCTCCAAAAGCATACATTAATAGCAGAGAAAAATACAATTAGCTATGAGAATATTTATTAGCATATATTTGCAGAAGAAATATTAAAAATTAACTACAAAAATACTATAAATTTAAAAGGTGAACAAATTGAGCATGATAGAAGAAATAAGGAAGTGTTAGTTGAAATTCTGTAATCAGAAAAAAAAGGAATTACTTGTGAGGATATAAAAGCTAGTCAGGGTTAGTACATGGGCAGAGCCAGTGGGTTTTAAGGTAAGATTTGAGTTGGTATTTAAAGCAGGGAGGAGGAGAAGAGAGTGCAGTGAGATTGTCAGGAAGGGAGTTCCAGATTTTTCCTACTGTGTTTGAGAACAAAGAGTTTCCGGCCATGTTATAGGATTTATAAGTGGAAATAAGAAGTTTATTAGAAGAGCGTAGGCTTTTAAGATTGCAATAGGAGTAATAAGAGTAGTGAGTATGGGGGTATTAAAGGGTTTATACAGGATTTTATGGGCTATGGAGAGTTGGTGAAATAAAATTAGGTTTTGTAGCTCAAGCCATCCTAATTGGATTAAGTTTATGCAGTGGTGAGTTCTAAATGTAGAGCCAGAGGCAAATCTAGCAATACTGTTGTAGGCAACAGCCATTTTGCTGAGGTTAGCTTGGGACAGATTAGAGTAGATAGACGAGGCATAAAGAAGGGTGGAAATTAGGTGTGAGTGGGTGATGGATGTTCTGGCAAGTGGAGTAAGGAATGTTTTAATTCTGTACAATGAGCCTAATAGTGTTGTTAAGGTGAGTGTCAAAGCTTAGATTGTTGTCAATCTCCACTCCTAGGAGCCTGGTAGTTGGGTCGGGGGAAATATAGGTGCCATTACTTGACAAGACAGAGAAGTTGAGTGTAGAGGATTTACGGGTGGGGGAGAAAAGTAATAATTTGGTTTTCTTGGGGTTTAAGATTAAGCATCACATTTCTACAGTTTGGAATGTCTGTTGGGTGATAGAGTGAAGTTCGGAGGGGAAAGAGGCAGAACAAATCAGAGTAGAATCACCTGCATATTGTATACAGGTTGCAAGAGGAATAGTAGTATGAAGATCATTTATGAAAATTGAAAACAGAGGAGGGCCAAGAATTGAGCCTTGGGGAACTCCAAGGGAAATGGGTAGGTGGTTGGATAAGTTATTGTGCCAAAGAACTTCCTGCTGTCTGTTATGAAGATAGGACTGGAACCACTTTATCGCACTTGTGTCTAGTGCGGAAGATTTAAGTAAGTTTATTAGTATCTCGTGATTGACCATATCAAAGGCTTTGGATAGATCAATAAAGAGAGCAGAGGTAAGGATGCTATTATTCTGGTTTTTGTTGATGCAGTCAGTGAAGGAAAGATTTGGGGGTAGGGGAGTGGGAGTGAGCCAGCAGGGTTAGGAGGGTGGCCTGATGGTTAAGGTGTTTGCCTTGCAAACACAAGGCGCAGGGTTTGAATCTCACGCGGGACAATTGGCTAAGCTTAAAATGGCTCGCAAGGGCAGTTAGCTTAGTACTAATCTATGAACCTATGAACGGAATGGGTTCAGCTAAAGTGGAGGAAGGCAGTCCGAAGACACTCAGTGAAAGGCAGGTGAGGTGAGTAAGAGTGGGTGAAATAAGTGAGAAAGGGGTTAAACTTAAGATCTTAATAGAGAAAAGAAATAAATTTATCAGTATGGGACAAGAGGAAAGGATTGGACATATTGGGTATAGCAGCGAGTAATTTAGTTAAGTTTAATGCAGTGGGTAGAGAAAGTAAGGTAGAATAACTTTGCAAGTTAGGGTGACATCTAGTGGACAAAAGGTTAATTACAGAAGAAGTTAGCAGGTAATAGCATGAGCGGGAGAGAAAAAGGAAAATAATTACTCAGGCCAGAAAAGGAGTGAGGAGGACAGGCCAGAAGAGGAGAATGCAGCAGCTAGTGTGAGGCAAGGGGGGTGCTAGGAGTCCTTACTAAATAGCATCACAGAAGGCCAGGGGCAAAAAAAAATTCCCATTTATACAAAAATGTAGAAAGAGTAAAATTAGCTAGATGAAGGAACACATACTTTCTAGCTTCCTTAAATACAGGGTTCAGAGTTGTGAGACAAAAACTTAGAGGTAGCAGGGAATGAGGCAGTAGAAGGTCCTTTAAATGGGTTATTGCTTGTCAGGTAAAATCCCATATGTCCAGGGAGTAGGGTCAAGTTAAAGAGCTGTAAGCAAAATAGATAGTGTACAGAGAGGAATGAGATTTAGAGACCCAGTTTTACAAATGCAATAATATAAAAACACTTTATGTAAGTTAGTTAAATGAGCAGAGTCAGACTGTATCCCTTACAAAAAAAATAAGACAATTTCAGGAAGACAACTAATGACACTAAGTTTCAAGCTATAGTCCAGCAATCATTATATCTACAGTCAATAAGAGAATAGCGAGACAATCCTCGCTAAAGGCAATCATGAAAAAAAAAAGAAAAGAAAACGTATGCTACAGACTGTAATGAATAAAACTTGAGAACTAAAAATGAATATTACACAACAGAGCAAAAGTAAAGACAACAAGGCATATGTAACATTTAAAGAGTACAGTATCAAGCAGAGTGGCTTCTTGTAGAATTACTTGCCAGTGACCTTTGCTATTGGGGTATATAAGATAAAAAGAACTAGGCTTTAGCCGAGTAGCAACAAGGGTGGCTTTACTGGTTTGAAGCTTTACTCCGTAATGAGGTACTCACACAATACGATTGTGTTAAGTTAGGGCTTTATAGAATACAGCAGAGCAAGGTTAAGCATAGGTTATGGTAGACTTATTGGGGGCCATTGCATGCTGCTGGCAATGTGGTGGGAGATCTTTGTTTCACATTTAGGAGTGTAAAGCACTACATTGCTTAGTCCTGAATTACAGCTTAGGTGTAGAAAAGACTGAGCCGGGGAAGAGGCAAGAAGAGATTATTGCTCTAAGTTGGTGCGCTAAAAATGTGTAAGTGATTTTAAATTACCATGAGATTTCCATGCTATTTTAAACTGTCTGTACTACTTGGAGTTTTTCTTCCTGGGCCTCAACTGAAAAGGGGCATTAGCTCAGTCGGACATTCCCGGTCAACAAATGTAAAATAAAATAAAATAAAATAAATAAAGTTTTAGATGACTTTTCAGGGGCCAGATAGGCCTTTCTTTTGTCATAGTCATTTTGTCACAAATCATTTTTCTCTCCTTTCTGTGTTTAACAGTTTCCATCAGTCTGTCTGCTTTGACAAAAAAATAGAATTATATTCATCCTTCACAGTGTCAAACCAGAGATCCTCTGTAATAGAAGTGTCTAATGCCTTAATGTCTTTCAGAAGTTGATCCATACATTTGTTGTCCTTTTTTAAATTCTAAATCATCTCCAAACCTGTTCGGTCAAAGAGTGCCAGCAATTCTTCATGTAGGAGTGTTCCAAATTATTAAGAAAATACAAAAGTCTCAATCCTTCAGGCACTCTGTAATATTTCAAATACTACTGAAAGAAAGTGATGTTGAGATTAACTGAAGTTCAACTTTTATCACATGAACTTGCTAAAAGTGGAACTGCACAGCAAATGTTATCTGATTGTTTCTATAGATAAACATCACTGAAAATATTTTCACACATTTTAAAGCTATTCATAAACACCATTGTGTTATATAATTGATTACTAGATGCTGTTTAACAGCAGTTTGTTCACAGGGCATAGCTGACACCTACACATTTGTACTTCATTTTGAGGACACTAACTAAAACTTCCTTAAATTGAAAAAGTTTCTGAGGCAGAAATAACCCTTTCAATAGTGCTGAATGTAAATAAAAACAACACTTAGTTCACCTGTCTGACTTGGTAGAAAAACAGCTTCAAAATGCTCAGCTGAAGCAGTTATTTCTTTCCTACAAGTGTTGTAAACATAATTCTGATAAAGCCAGAATGCATTGAACTTCAATTATGTTGTCTGAACGCTGGAAAGCAAAACCATGTTTTACACATGGGCAGTGATACAAAGTAAAAATTTAGTGTGCATTGGTTTACTGAATAAAATTGTATTGATTTTCAAAAACATAAACATATATACAGTATGTATGGTTTACTATCAAAATTGCAAACATTCGCAACTCCGAAGCAAAACAACTAAAACAAAATCACTTCCACGGTACAATGTGAAATCAGCTGATCGAAGTCAGCAGATTCGACATTGTATCAGAAAAGATGACGTGATGTCCATATAGGAGCTCATGTAAATGAAACTCCGATACCTTATATCATGTTTTTGAAGGGGGCAAGCTCCCACACCCCCTGCTAACTATATATTCCAACTCTGAGATCACACTACAGTGTATTTACAATAAACACTGAGCTATTCAATGAATAACACAAAAATAAAAATGAAAATATGAAGCTTTTAAAATAAATGAATGAATAAATACTACAATGATGTACAAAACATCATAAAAATACCTATTTAAAAGGTGGCAGCCTTTCTTTTCAAGACACTCATAATGGAAATGAAATTCAACCCTGGAAGGGTTCCTACATTAAGTCCCAGTTGTCAAATGATTTCTTTACATTCCAAAAAATTGTTGACATCTTCACCATTTTCCAAGTAATGAGCCTTGTTGATAACAAAAAAATAAATAAATTTTTAAAATTGACATGCACTGTGCTGTGCCTAACTAGTGCATTGGTTGATCTATTCTTCTTAGTGTCATAAACCTTTTCTCTGATCAAATCTTTTAACTTCATGTTGGTCTTACCAATGTAAAATGCTGAACATAAAGTGCAGGTGGCCAAATATACCACCCCCAATAGTGTCACATGTGCATCTACCAGGACAAGTTAACTCCTCCTGTAATTGTCTACCATTACATAAGGTTCATCATTCATAAAATGACAAGACTTCTAGTTATCATAAGCTTTCATAATACTGATTTTGCCAACTCTTTTAATTTCCATGGGGCCCTTTTCTAACATATGTTTCAAACGGGGCCCTTTACTGAAAACTATCCTTGGGCAAACACCAAACTTTTCCTTCAATTCCACTGTAAAACAGGCTCATGTATGGTCAATGATGCTAACATATTTGGACACATCCCTACGATATGACAAAATCAAGGATGAAAACATATCCTCACTATTTTGTTGAGTGGAGCATCTTAAACTAACATTCAACCCACCTAAAGAGTGTAACAGAGAAAAACATCTGTACCTACATCCATCCACCACTTCAAGTCTAAAATCATTAAGCAAAGCTTTAGGAAAACCTTTTTCCCCTGAATAAACAAATTAAATAATCCATTTTGCTTTCAAAATTAGTGTCATCACTAATCACACATTACTAATGATTCTAGTTAACCAAACCATTTTTCCTTCACAATATCTTTAGGTTATGTACTGAAAGAGTTCATCAAGATCACCTGGCGTGACTAAAATTATATTAAACCTATAAATATTAACCACACCAGAAAACACTTAGCCTCTCCCCTACTACTCCCAACAGTGCACTACTCGGCTCCTAATTTTACCAACTTACAAGTCTCTCACTTCTCAGAACTCGAACAATGCTATCACAAAGCAACAAAGTTTGCACTAAATTGCCTTAAAAAATCCCACCACTGCCTAGCCCTCAAAGAATTAAACTGGCTTGAGCTAATCTACTTGCTATCTTTCTCCCAACTTGTGACTACTCATACCTCATCTATAAATCTACAAACTATCCATCTCTGTCAATTCTAATCTATGCAAATCAAATAGACTCCTTCACTCAACCCAAATATTGCACCATCACTAAATCCAACAATGTAGCTGGTAATAGTCTATTCTCAAACTATGCCACCAAAGCATGGAGCACCATGCCCCTCTCTCTAAAAATAGAATACCATCTCAAGCACCTTAAACACAGGCTAAAGTCACACCTGCAGAATCTCTGGCTATGGCTCTGCACTAACCATGGTTAAGTACCCCGAGGCTAAACTATAATTGCACACTTCTTCCCACCATTCAGCTACATCACTCTCATCTCTTTCTCACAACCCTTCTCTATACTCCCACCCACTCACCATAACTGACTACTACCTCCCACTTTCTCACTCACATCATGCTTCTGCATTTGTAGGTTCATAGATTCATAGGTGTGTACATATATTACCTTAATTAGACTCACAAATGAGTATAAAAACTGCTTATGGCTTCCACACATTAAGTTACTGATAAGATAAAAGAGAATACAGAGGAGGTTTACAGATTAGTAACTAGATGCTGCCATATGAAAAAGGCTTTTCCAAACTAGTGTTATATCTGCATAGATGTGGTAAAGTAATTCAAGTACACAAGACCACACAGGATCCCTCTGTCGAAATGTTTATGATTAAAAATAATAGAAAACACCAAAGATGTGCAACTATTGACATTTAAAAAAATAACAGAATGACAAACTGGTTTTCCAAGATAGTAGCAACAAACTGGAATAATGTACCAGCAGACATGAAACACACTAAAGGCCTTACAAGTTATAAGATAGGTATAAGTTATTTGGGGCAGTTTAGTTAGAAGGTATAACAGAATGACAGGTCATTGTGTCTGTGCCTGAAAGTATATTGTTTTGTATAACTTTGTAGTGAATATCATTCCAAGCATAGGTAGGAGCCAATAGATAATTACTTGAACAAAAGTGAAAGAAATAATAGTTCCATTTATTTTGCATATTGCCTACATCTGCAACCATGAATCTTAAATTCAAACAAGATATGGCCCCGGATTCACTAATCTTCCATGCAGGACTAGTCTAGTGCTGAATGGAAGCGACAGTTTAGGAGGAAGATGGCAGCGCGCCAAGCATATTATTGAAAGCGTGCTGCCTGACCTCCTACTCCTACATGGAGTGTGGCAGAGCTCTCAGAATAAACATGCCCCTGCAAAATAGAACAGCAGAAAGTGTAAATAAATGAGTGAGACCGCTCATAGGTATCCGCATATCCCCACCAACAGGCCCCCATGTGTACAACAGCAATAGGACATAAAAATAAAAAGAAGTAACCCCTGTATTTATTTCTAAAACTCTGAGTATAGCTAACCGTAGGTGCGTGGGTGTGCCCATCACTTAGCTACGGTTAAAGCAGCTTAAGAGGCTGAAGAGGATAACAAGGAAGATATAGTAAATGAAGCAGCACAGCAATAGCATAGTGGTCAGAGCATCTGCCTAAGGAGGAGGCATTCCCGGCTCAAGTCCCACTGCAGCACATACCATTTTTCATGTGAAATCTGTATACGAACATTTATTTACATTTTATTGCTGTATAACCTACTAAATAACATTTAAATCTGAAGTGGAGTACTGCATGAAATGCACATGTGAAGAGTCAGTACCATAATGAATAAGTCAGCAGTAAGCAGGCGTAAGCACAGATAAGCAGTAGTAAGCATATGTAAGCACTAGTAAGTGGGTGCAAGTGCATTTAGGTGGGGTGAAGCACCACCGACACAGATTAAGCAAAGAAGGCGCTAACTGCATGTAAGACATTGTGACCAGAAGTCAGCAGTGCTTACATCTGTGCAAACCCACTTACAACTGTTTTACAGTGCCTTAAGCACACCGTATCCAACGGCCGGTGTCATGTGTGACTCTGTGTACACTAATAGAGTCAGTCGTAGGTATCGCAAAGCATACATGGCACAAAAGGTTGGCCGGTATGCATACGAAACATAGTATCCAGCAATACGAGTCAACATTACTGGATATGTAGCTAAAGATTTAGAGGTATATGTGTTTGTAGAAATACCCATAACTATAGAGATATATACCTCCCCCTCTCTGTAGTACAAATGTATACATACATAGATAGACATATAAATAAATACCCACATATACATATATACATATGCAGACACCCATACACCCACATGTCGTTAGATATATATATATATATATATATATATATATATATATATATATATATATATATATATATCTATGTGTGTGTGTGTGTGTGTGTGTGTGTGTGTGTGTGTGTGCGTGTGTAGATATACATAGATATATAGCTATGAGCACTTAAAAATGACATATGTTCATAGGCCATGCCAATGGAGGTGAGGGGCCCAAGCAAGAAACGTGTAACACATAGCATGAACCCCCCCCCAACCGGACAGGGGAAACATACAAACAAACCCACAAACAATGTAAACAATCCACTGCTCCCCAGACCACAGGCAGGATACAACCGGGGGGGGGGCAGTGGACCCGAGAAGTCTAATCATGGAACAGAGACAGGAGCGTCCCTTGCAGGACACCCCAAAAATTGTCTTGTTATAGGAGGAAGCCCTTGCGATGACCTATCAAAGTGGGGCGTGTACATACCCGGACTACAAGAGTGGGAAAGCCTGATGACCCACGGGTCGAGACAACGTTCGAGATGGGTCCTGTGACGTGGAGAGTGGGCAGTGTCTAGTGGTGTGTTTAGACCCAAAATGTACCCAGAGTAAGGATGAGTGCTGTAGAGGAGGTGTGGGTGAGGGAAATATGGGTATGTAATTATGGATCTTTCCGTGCAGGTGTTTTCTGGAGTGGGTCTATTCAGACCGCCCCAGGGATGTAAGCAATAGTGTTCATTGGGCAGAGCCGCTACCCAACGAGCAGCCACTACTGCTAGGAGTCCCACTGCAGCACAGTCTATTTTACATGGCAAAGACCTGTATAACCAGATGTGGATGTAAATATGTAGAGATATGTGTGGGTATATATACCCATAACTACATGGAGATATACCTCTCCCTCTCCATAGTACAAATGTATACATACATAGAATATATATAAATACCCACATATAGATATATACATATGCAGATACTCATACATCCAAATGTTGTTAGTTTTATATATATATATATATATATATACACACACACATACATATACAGATATATATTTTTATTTATTTTATTTTATTTTACATTTGTTGACCGGGATAGTCCGACTGGATGCATGTCCATTTTCAGAGGAGGCCTGGGGAGAAAAGCTCCAAGGGTAAGCAGATACAGCATTACATAATACCAGCATTACATATTACAAACAGACTATTTACAGTGATTACATAAGTAAACAAGTTAAGCAAGTTCCACAGGTTAGAGTTAATCCCAAGCGTAAGTCAGGATTAAATTAAATTACACAGTAAACTGGTTAACAGATTTTTACACATTCTAGAGAGAGTTATCCAGGCTTGATACACTGACATAGCCAGTTAATATATATATATATATATATATATTTAAACGTATACGTGTGTGTGTGTGTGTGTGTGTGTGTGTGTGTGTGTGTGTGTGTGTGTGTGTGTGTGTGCGCAAATATACACATATATATATAGCTAGGATATGATACAGCAGTTAAGAATTACATATGTTCACAGGCAGAGCCAACGGGGTGAGGGGTCCAATCAACAAACGTGTAACACGTAGCATCAACCCCCCCCCCCCCCCAGCTAGACAGGTGAAACACACAAACACACAATAAAAGTAAAAAAACCACTGCTTCCCAGACCACAGGCAGGATACTACCAGTGGGAGTGACCCGTCAAGTCTAATCTTGAAACAAAGACAAGCATGTCCCTTGTGGGACAACCCAAAATTCTATGATTTTCGGGTTTCCAGCCATTATACAGATGTCCAATGGCAGGGCATGCACGTTCTCGGAATACAAGCTTGGGGAAGCCTAATGATCCATGGGGTGAGACAACATAAGTGATGGGTCCCAAAAAGTGAGTAGTGGGTAGTGTGTACTGGTGTGGCCAGACCCGACCTGAAAAGAAGAGTGCCGAAGAGGATGTGCAGTTTGGGAACTATGGGTATGAAATTATGGGCCTAGCTGTGCAGGTGTTGGCTGGAGCAGTTCTATGTTTACTGCCCCAGGGATGTAAGCAATAGTGTGCATTGGGCAGAGCCGACGCCTAACGAGCAGCCACGCCAGGTACGAGTCCCACTGCTGCAAAGTCCAGTTTACATGGCAAAGGATGGTATAACCAGATATGTTGTTGCAAACCCACTAAATGACACCAAAGAACACTTGGTCACAACACCCCACTGTAGGCATGTAAGCCGAACTAATTGGCATCACAAGGTGTTATTGCTATCCAGACCTCTCAACTGTCCCTGATCTTCAGGGACGTCTCTGATATAGACTCCAAATTTAGATTTGTCCCTCTTAATCCCTCTTAAAACTGGTGACTGCTGAAGAAAAGGTGGTGAATTGCCCTCAATAAAAAATGATAGTAATTCAGAGTTATAGACGTTTTACTTCAGAAAACCTATATTAATCCATATTCTCTTATTCTGCAAATGTGTTAGGTTAATAGTACAATATTTAAAAAAATGTCCCTGATTGCCCCTGATTATGTGAGGATTTGTCCTTGATTCTGTTGAGATTCATCTCCGATCGGTTGAGACCTATGTTGCTGTCCTCACCCCCACCCAGGGGTGTGATTGTCCAGACCTACCCCCAAATACAGGGTATATACACAGCTGTCGCTGTAGAAGAAATGGCCAGTTGTGGACCTTCCCATCAGCCGTCCTGCACATCTCTGGACATGTCCCCACTATCAGCCCCTCTGTGTGGCCCAATAACACCACTTACCAATCAACCCCTGTTACATTCGTAGTAATGTTCACAGCCACAAGTAGGTGACACCTTCCACACAACTATATTGGCAGAATCTGGAACCCTCAACCCAGGTGTATTACCGCAGCTGTCTCAGACAACACATGTAAATAACACATGAAAGAAAAACCCAAGCACACTTGGATCACCACCTGGCGAAGTCCGCCACCCCCCAACACTCCAGACCCCTACACCAACTACTGACACTGACACCTCCTGTCCTGCCTCACATACATATCCCAACACCCTTCAAACCTGCACTACCACTCCCCCACTATCAGTCGAATGGCCTACTCTACAGTTAAAATGTCCCCCCTCCACCTACCCACCTACACCTAGGTATGACATAACTAAACCTAATTTGAATACCTGATTGTAGCCTAACCAGAAATGCTAAACTGGAATTCCACTTAACCTTACACTGACCTTCGTGAACAGTCATAACTGACATGTACATCTGACGTAAGCATGTATAATACCGACATGTACATGAAGTAGCACGAAGGTATGCAGCAGCAAGCAGGAGTATGCCTGTGTGGGTGGCGGTAAGCATTGTCTACACAGATTAAGCAAAGTAGAAGCTAACTGGTTTAAGAAACTGTAACCGGAGGTTAGCAGTGCTTACCGTCAAGCAAACCCATGCCAACCCGCGTACAACTGCCTTAAAGTGCCTTAATCACTCTGTACTCAATGGCCCATGTTCTGCCCAGCAACAAAATAAACTGCCTCTGCAAGGCTCAAACTCAGGACCCTGTACATTATAGTCATAGGAGTCAACCACTAAGTCATCATAGCAATGCAAATGAATTAGGTATCAGCAAACTAATCCTCACCACAGGAAAATCAAATCAAACATATGAACTGAATCTATGTACAGTGTGAAGTGGTATAACCTGCTACATAACATAAATATGTGAACTGGAGTACTGCAGTAACCATAGATGTGAGGTGTTATTGAAATAAAGTGTAGAAGTCCCCAGGTCCCTATACAGTGTATGTACACATGAATCACGGATACCAGACACATATATAGCCTGTAATGAAGAATAAATCACTGCCAAAAGGTAAATTTAGTTAAAAGTAACTATTACGCAATTCTAACTGCAGCACAGCTCAATGTAGTAAGAGTAAGCAATGTGTACGGGAGCCAATCCAATCTGCCTAGTGGTATACCCCTTTAAGAACTACCAACCTTAGGTAAGCAGGTGTGCCCATAGCTTAGCCTTTTCAAATCCGGCAAATCTCAGAAAAGTGCAGGTAAGTGGCCGTATTTAAACCACACAGGCAGGAATACATTCTGTAACTGGTAGTAGCTTCCTACTACAGGCAGAATGGCTGCTATGGGTGAAAGCTCTCATTTTAGAGTGCAGCGCTGGGGCATACAGCAGTCAAAACTCATGATATGGCTCCTGGTAAATCACCATGAGGAGAAACTACTGCAGGGCCAGTACCAGGGCTCGCAGTATAAAATGGAGGCCTGGGACAGTCTTGCCCGTTACCTCACCAGTGCCACAGGTATTCCCTGGACTGGTGAGCAGGTCAGGCACCACCATGCTGACCTGAAGCGGCGGAGGGGGAATGTATTGGAACACTGGATCCGGGAGTCTCGACAGATGGCTAATGCCCCAGTATTGAGTAAGTACTCATTCCACTAAGTGGTTAAGAATTGCCTAGCTTGTGTATACTATGGATAGGTATGGCTAAATATCACTGTATTCCTCCAACAGCTGAAGATGAGTGGGCTGTGAACCAACAAGCCCATGATGCTAGGGTGCAAAGGCTGCGTCGTGAGGCAGGTTAGTAATTAGTCTGCATGTACTGTCATAAATAAATATAAGAGCCTCAGAAAGTGTTGTACCAGTAGAAATAAATGTGTAATAGTCTGTGAATAAAGGTATAACCCCTGGAGTGCTTCTGTTTACTCTTCTGTCATATGTTGGCAAACTGTTGTATACTATAAATAGTACTGTTGTAGTTTAAGCAGTGTCACACACACAGTGGTATGCAGATAAAATGTATATGAAGTCCTGCATAACAATGTTGGAAGTGCCAAGAGGTCAGTCATATTGTACAAGTGAGGGAGACCTACATAGAAAACAGTAGAAAGCTTTGCATGAATTCCCTGTTAACAGAGTGTACTGTGATGTTAACTATATTTTTGTCACACACAGCAGGGGTTTGAATCCTGGGAGTGCTACTAAGTTGAATGCATAACCATACTCCACAACTGAACAGATTGTATAACAATGTTCAGATAGAAAGCTGTATGCATAATTACACCCAACAACTGTACAGAATGTGCTTGAATGTTCAAATTGAAGGTTGTATGCATACTTATTCCCTACAACTGTTCAAATCTGTCCAGCATGTCCAGATAAATGGCCCATATCACCCACCTGGTACCCCGTTCCCCTGAAAACTCAGTGTGATGATCCAAGAAATGTAGGCAGCTGTCAATGACATATAACTGATAGTCAAACGTGTACATAGTCATAGAATGCATATGAAAACAAACCTGTCATTCTAGCACCTCACCCAAAGTGTATGACAGCAATTCTCAACATATGTTGCATTAACACCTGCATCCTATCATGCCTGTATGTAAGAGACAGGTCACATATATAATAATCTATAAACATACCAGTGTACAATATAAGGCCATTGGGTAGTGTAATAATACATGTAAGGGAAAGATCACTGCAGTGACTAAGAATGTTGTGAAACTACAAGGATATATTAGTTGTTAATTGAACTCTCTCTCTCTCATCCCTACCATAAGTGCATAATAACCCAATGACACTCCTCATCTGGTATGTGCACACCCCAAACATTTTTTGGGACATATGTCCTAATGGTTTCTAAATATTCACATCTGTTTCTATGCATGTGCCATGTTAAAATACACCCATATCGGTGGCCTGTTGCCATCAATGAAACCTGCATGCTCTGGTAATGGCCACTGTTGTTCCATATATGCATGTGTTCTGCTTGCTCTGCAGCTGTGTTAAATCTGGTGTTTTTGGTTAATGGGAATACCTATGCATGCTGTTATAACTAATCCTGAATGCTTTTGACTGTTACTAAACCATATCTGTCATAAACCAGCTACAGCATAGCTCGTATGTGGAGGCCAGTCCCAGCGGACTCACCTGTCCCACCTCAGCTGGCCATTGCACCAGGCACCAGCACATCTGGGGCCCAGCCTGGAACCTCCTCTTCCGTGGGCCCTGCACCACCTTTGGGTGGAACTGCTGTAGGGGATGGGGCTCACCCCCCCCCTCAGATAGGGTGTGGAGGGGAACTTGTCACCCATCAACATGTCTGGGCCATGGTGCATAGGGAGCTCGATCTGAAGTTTCGAGACCAGCTTTGCTAGCTTAAGGGCCGAGTGGCGCAATTAGAGGGTGAGCCTGCCCCTTCTACACAGCCACCAGCACAGCCACCTTTGGGGCCGTGAAGGTGCAGTGGTGACTGCCCATGGGTGTGGACCTCAGTCCCACTGTTTCCAGTTGGGGGCTCTTGGTCTTGTGACTTCCCAACACCCCTCCCCGTCCAAGGTGTTTACCCCACACATGTATCATATACCACCCCTGTATGCGCTTTGTTTGTCTTGTCTGTTAACCTACCCAACCTATCTCCCCAAATATACCTACTACCCCTCCCTAACATCCCATTCTCACCTGAAAAAAAACAAAAGGGCAATCTGCTCTCACAAAATAATCTTGCCCCATACATAGCTTTCCATTTTGCACGTGTCCACTGGACACATGTAATAATCTGGTCTAATTGGTATCACACTGAATATATGTTGTCCTCACCCCTCTCCCAGGGGTATGAGGGTCTAAATGTACCTCCAAATCCAGTGTATATATACAGCTGTTGCTGTAGAAGAAATGGATAACTAAGGACCTTTCCTATACCCTTCCTGCACATGCCTAGCTATTTTCCTTACTGTCTTACCCTCTTTGTGCCCCTTTTCTCACCACTTTCCTATCAACCCCTTTTTCTTTTCTTTTAAAGAAATTAGTGCGGGGTAAGTGGCAGTAAGCACTTTTAAGCAGCAGTAAGTAGGTTTGCGTGGGTTTGCATGGGGATAAGTTATGCCTACACAGGTTGAGCAATTCCAAAGCTAACTGCGTGAGAAAACATAAGCGGAGGTTATCAGTGCTTGCCGACATGCAAACCCGCACAAATCCGCTTACAACTGCTTAATAGTGCCTTAATCACTCCATATCCAATGGGCCATGTTCTGCCCAGCAACAAAATAAACAGTTCTTGTAAGGCTCAAGCCAAGGACTCTGCACACCCTAGACAAAGTGATGTACCACTAAGCCATGACAAATACACAGAAATGTAATGTTCTCAGACACATATCATCCAGTCCTGTCATGCAACAATACAGAGAATGTACACCAACATCTAGATGTCTGTGTGTGTAACTATCTAAACAGATACAACATATCTCTATATGTATATATATATATATATATATATATATATGTGTATATATACACACACATACACACACACACACATATATATATATATATATATATATATATATATATATATATATATATATATTACTAACTCTGTATACATATATATCACTATATATGCACATATGTACATGCATATGCCTAAGTCGACACATCTATGTGTCTACATATACACAGCATGTTACATATGTGTACATGGATATATATCTATGTAGGTATATACAGACATAGTTATATATATGTTAGCAGATATATATATATATATATATATATATATATATATATATATATATATATATATATATATATATATATATATATATATATATATATATACCTATATAGGTATATATGACCATACATCTGTAGATAGCAACGGCAGATTACCAAATACACGTATGTCCACATGCACCGTTAATGGGGTTGAGAGGCCCCCGCACACTATATGTCTTGAACGAATAGGCATCCCCCCCACAGCCAAACATGTGCACCCTGCAATACACTGCCTCCCATAGTTCATGTAATATGTGGAAGCCATCAACATCCCCAGGATACAGATACACAGACACAAATATGCAGATACAGATATACTATATGGGCCACACATACAAATGTCACTTGTTGCCTGCAACATATACTCATAGAAAGGTCATAGGAAAGACACCAGACACAGGTTTGCAGAAATGGGAATCCTTTAATTGTGTACCATAACAGTTCTATATGCCATGTCATATAGCTGTTCAGATACTGGCAACCATATAAACAGAGTACTGCAACTGTAAAACAGTTACACCAATACAGTAGTCTGGAAGGGTTCACAACTGTTGCCGTCCAGGCCAAGCCCTTCAGACTGTACAATAGTGAAGACAGACTGGGCCACAGGATACCAAACAATCAACAGTATGTACTGCAGGTGTGTAGTTCAGCAGCCTTTGTCTACACTCTGTACAAACTCAGTAGGAGGTAAAGATGTTTTGTGATCAAATGGGTTGTAACTGGTACATAACAAGGCATAACTGACACCATCATGACCACACCAACAAACAGAACAGTCTGTATGGCAGGAGACAGTAGGCTTGCAGTACCCCAATTAATGTAAGTAATGTCAATATAGGTGATGTATACCGTACTGTACAGCCAAATACCTTGTGGCAGCTCACCCCTGATACCCCCACATTTTGTAACAGCCTAGGTAATTTATGGTGCTCCCCACCTAGATTCAATAATACAGGCCCATATACCACTGTTACATACACTGGCCTCTGCAGTGCATAAGGGCACACATGTATTTTGTAGGCGACACCCACACATATATGGCCCCAGCACCAATGCATGTGTGCGGGATACAACAGCAGTGGACTAATGGCAGCAATGGCAGTGTGATATACTCTGTCTGACATACATGACTTTTAGGGGAGGCCCGGCAGCAGTACATCTAGCAAGTATCTGCACATGACATTACACTAGGCTGCCAAGCATGTAACAATGCACTGTGCAGGCTACAGGCAGACTGGCTCAGCATTGGCCTACATCTCGTATGGGGGAATGCACATGTACCTGCATATATAGCAGGCTCAACAGCCATGTCACAGTACAGGGTAAGATGCACCTGTGTGAAAGTGCATAACCACAACCAATGTGAACACAGCCACATCCACATATGGAAAGCTAGCATATTATTACAGTATATGGACTATCTGTTCTACACCATCCTCATATGTGCCACTCACAGAATGACCCTACATATACTGGGCTGCTACACAGTTTGGTCTGATGGCTGTCTGTGGTATGGGACATGTGTGTGTATGGCAAAATGGTACCATACAGTGGGGCAGCATGTAACATCAGATAGAAGGGGATCTAGAACAATGACATCTACCACAGTCTGTACACAGGCTAATGTACTGTTAACAATACACACACTGCCGACATTCACCATCACTACATAGACCTCAGTACTGTACAAACACTCACAGAATGTCCAGGTTATGTCATGAAATATAACCCCTACTGTACATGACATGTGTAGCAATCTGATATATCACTGGCTTGTTATCAGATATGATAACACTATTTATGGTGTACAGCACATATGCACCACTTCATGCATGACATATGTACAAAGGTTGACAGAGATGTAGCTGACAGCACATACACAGGGTCAGTATAGACATGTTACTGTGATAACCTCATAAATGTACCATTGTAACAGGGTTTGTTGCAACATATGTCCTATGAGGGATATGAAGTCAGTAACTGTCATGGCCTTCACCATCTACAGACTGCAATCCTCACACTACCTTCTGCATTCCACAGATAGATGCACTGTGTCTAACACATGAAACTAAATGCACAACACTGCCCAGTTTGCAGATGACCCTGCAGATGGGGATTCCTCATATACATGGCACTGACATGGCAGGTATTGCGACATGTACGACAGGCATATCCAGACAAACACTGTTAAACCAACATTACTCCAAATGCAGTATAGCAGCACCTACAGTCTGTAGTCAGGTCAGGCACATCCCCCTCCAGTTCATTGCCCTCTTTCCACAGTGTATGTTGTTAGAGGTAAATCCCCAATCCATCTGAGATGCTGTTTGCCAAACAACAGATCTAGTTCCTGCTCACAGTGACTGAAAAGGGGCAACACCACCATGATGTTCCTAGGTATTGAGGTGTGTTTCCATGCATTTTGCTATGGGAATATTACCACAGCTGTTCCACATTCAATCAGCTAGGGGAGGGCTGCAATTCATCCAGAGGCCAATAGCTGACCATGTGCATCACTTAAAATACACATGCTGCTGCCTAAGCAAGGAGCAGGTATGGGCCTCCACATCTACCAGAGAGGGTGTGGGGGAGGCAGACAGAGGCAAATACATGGGAGAGTAAAACTGAAGCATGTTTGTGTCATAGACCTACCAGCACAGGGTATCAAACCCCCAACAGCTATGTAGTGCTATCACAGCTCGACACAGTTATTGGATGCACCACATGGGTTACCTGCTGTGGAGCACTCAGAATATATATGTGATGGTGAGTGACATCTGCAACAGGGATATGGTAGATATACAGTAGGTGATGTACACGTGCCTGTCTGCATGAACAGGTACCAGCGTCAACACAGGCACACTCACACAGGGATGCACACACATTGACACACTTGGCAGGGCCAGGAGTGCAACTCATTACTAGTGGGATTGCCACAACACATCAATGTTCAGGTATCACATGCACCACATGGGTCATAGGGAGGTTGTATGGGCAAGGGGTATGAAGAGGTGTCAGACATCAGACAGCATGCTTCAGTATGCCTTGGGGAGTTGTAGTGAGTGTGGATGTGGACATGCACACCATACAACACACACATGAACACACAGGGTACCTGTTCTGACATACATGGGTGCATGTCTGCATGGGTGTGTGGTGGTGAACTGTGCCAGCAGGCTGTACAAGGGTAGGCGATGGGTATACCTTAGTATCAGGCCACATGACAATGGTCTGCATTGTGGCTCAGGCCTGTAGTTTCTGCTTTTGCCCACACAGGTGGGTATTGCATCCCCCATCCAGTCACCTGGGTGACTATTGTCTGCGGCCAATGATGTGCATCACTTGCCATGTATGTATTCCTTAGTCCATGACATGGATGGTGTCCGGGATGTTCACACCTCCCACATGTATGTACAGTAACATGTGCTACTGTACCTGGGGTGTCTGGCCCATGTTGTGAACACAGATTATCATCAGATGTGCCAGTCTTGCCCACCTGTGGCAGGAACTGGTAATAGGCAGCAGGTTTACCCTGCACCTACATTGATAGCATGCTAACAGCATTCCCTGATGTCAGTGTCATCTGTCCATACAGGGCATGTTGTCAGGCATGGTATGTCCGTTGTGAGTCACATGTGAAGGCACAGTGGAGTTGCTAACTGTGATTGGCTGGCCTTGATGTCACATATATGGCTATGGCTTTGCACACCCATCCTCTCAGCTAATTTACATCTGTTATCCCTGTATGGTTGACATTGCGAGATATAGTAGGACCACCATAAAAGAAATAAGCAAAACCCCCTTCACATTGCCCACACACTCACCTCTACACAGGATATGAGTTATAAACACACACACACCTTTCATGTCTGGGAGTAGAACCCTACCTCACTAATTTATTACACTACAGCACTGTGCAGTTATAGTACACGCCACAAACATTACTGAATTATGTCTTCCCCAAAGATGTATTGTACAATGAATGACATCAGCAGGATTACCAGACTAGGGCATGTCAACTGTACTGTGAGTGACTAGCCTAAAATGCATTGCTTCCTACACAGAGAGTGAAACACACACAAAACATCCACAACTGACATGTGTGGGTATAGAACCTCTGACTGAGGACTATATTACACTTCAGCATGGAGCATTTATAGGACACACCACAGGGATTATTAGAGAAACACTTCCTCAAAGGTGTATTTCACAATGACTGACATCAGCAGGATTTCCAAAGTAGGGCATTTGTAATGTACTGAAAGTGAGTAGCCTATAATGCATTGCTCCATACACAGACATTGAAACACACACAAAACATCCAAAACTGCCATGGATGGAGATGGAACCCTACTACTGTTCTAAATCACACTACAGCAGGACACAGTTACAGGACACACTATGGAGATTACTGAGCTACAACCTTCCCAGAGGTGTATTTCTATGTGGGTGACATCAGCTGCCTTGCCAACATTGAGTATATGAATTCTAAGGAGTGTGAGTAGCCTAAAAAGAATTGTTCTCTACTCAGTCAGGCACACACACAAACACAGTTGGCAAGTCTGGGGTTAGCACACCTACAAATCTATTTCATCAAACTTCAGCAGTACACAGTTATAGGATGCACTACAGAGATTACTGGGCTATAATTTTCCCAGAGGTGTATTTCTAGGTGAGTGACATCAGCAGCCTTGCCAAAGTTGAGTATATGATTTGTACGGAGTGTGAGTAGCCTAAAAAGTATTGTTCTCTACTCAGTCAGACACACACACGCACAGTTGGCAAGTCTGGGTTTAGAACACCTAACTAACTACTTTATCACACTACAGCAGTACGCAGTTACAGGATGCATTACAAAGATTACTGGACTACAATCTTCCCAGAGGTATATTTCTAGGTGAGTGACATCAGCAGCCTTGCCAAAGATGAGTATATGATTTGTACGGAGTGTGAGTAGCCTAAAACGCATTTCTCTCTTCTTAGTCAGACATGCACACAAGCAAACACAGTTGGTAAGTCTGGGGTTAGAGCACCTACTTATCTACTTCATCCTATTACAGCAGTATGCAGTTACATGATGCACTATGTGGATTTTTGGGTTGTGACTGTCCCAGAGGTGTATTTCCAGGTGAGTGACATCAGCAGCCTTGCCAAACTTGAGTATATGATTTGTACAGAGTGTGAGTAACCTAAAACACATTGTTCAACACACACAAGCACAGTTGGTAAGTCAGGGGTTAGAACACCTACCTATCTACTTCATCACACCACAGCAGTATGCAGTTACAGGATACGCTACAGAGATTACTGGGTTATGGTTGTCCCAGAGGTGTACTTCTAGGTGAGTGATATCATCAGCCTTGCCAAAGTTGAGTATATGATTTGTACAGATTGTGAGCAGCCTAAAAGGCATTCTTTTCTACTCAGTCAGACACACACAGTTGGCATGTCTGGAGTTAGAACACCTACTTAACTACTTTATCACACTACAGCAGTATGCAGTTACAGGATGCGCTACTGAGACTACAGAGTTATAACCATCCCAGAGGTGTATTTCTAGGTGAGTGACGACAGCAGCCTTGCCAAAGTTGAGTATATGAATTGTACAGAATGTGAGTAGCCTAAAAAGCATTTCTCTCTACACAGTCAGAGACCGACAGACATGCACACAAACACACCCTCACACAGTTGCCAAGTCTGGGGTTGGAACTACTACCTAACTAGTTTTTCACTACAGCAGTATGCAGTTATGGGATGTGCCATGGAGATTACTGAGTTACAGCTCTCCCAAAGGTGTATTTCACATTGGATGACCTCAGCAGGCTTGTCATAATACTGCTATGGGGAGAGCAGTGTGTGCATGGGCCATAACCCATTCATGCAGGGGTTGACATGCCACATGCAGGCACACACAGCGTCATATGTCACAGGTACATGTATACAGCTACTAGATGACTATTTCCTTGTACAGCCATGTTGCACAGCTGGCACATGCACCACATAGTCAGTCATGCTGACAGATACTGGTTGCTAGTATCTGCAGTGAGTGACATCTGCACCCCATGTGGTTGAGGCCCTTTGGCTGTGTGCTGGGTGGGACAGGCTCGGATGACTCCTTGTCACGGTCACCCTCTTCCACACATCTATGTCCATCTACCTTTGGCTTATTATAGTGTTTTGTCCTTACATATATGTCTGTATTCCTTTCCACTGTGTGTGCAAGGCAGAAGTGGTGCATACTGACATATGTCTGCTCTAAGAACTGCGACTGCCAGATATGTCTGGTCCACTGGTGTTTGCAGACATGGCCTTCATGTGTTTAAGTCTGTGAGCATGCCCAGTATGACCTTTCAGTATGTTGTTGAGTGACATTGCCTTCATTCCTTTAAGTGTGTGAGCATGCCCAGTATGGCCATCTGTATTGCATGTGTGGATCAAGTCCAGGTAGTTTCTACTGCGGTGCTGACCTTTGTGTTGTACACTGACAGGTACCATGCTGTGTCTGCAGGTTATCCATCGGTCATTTGGCATTGACTGTTGCTACATTTCTGCATAGCGGGGGGGACACCTGACTGTTTCTACTGTTCTACACAGGAGTGGGGGGGGGGGCACACCTGCCTGTTACTATAAGTGTACATTGGAAGGGGGGCACACTTGACACTTCTACACATTTGCTAGGACTGTACTGATATGTCAGATACTCCTTTTCAGTCTGTAGTCTTACCTGTCCTGCTGGCTAGAGGCATACCAGTGTACTACAGATCTTAGCTTTAATTACCTACATATTCGTTTCTGACTTCCTAGCCTTCACAACTTACATCCAACTGCCTGGCCTGCTGTAGTCTGTCTGTGTAGGCCTGGGGGAGGGGTTACCCATGGGGCTCATTCAGAGGCCATAGTACAGCATTTGTTTGTGTTTGTCTACACCTGTCCTGCTGGCTAAGACTGCTGCTGGGTATGTGAACCTTCCTGACTGACATGTGTGGCTCTTACGAACACAAATGTCGCTCAGCCCATTTCCTGCAGTGGGTTTTGTCACCCTGTGTAGTACTAGCTATTATGGTGACTCCAGTATGTGTTACAGATGTCATGGTGCCACTATGGGTGTCTACTGTCTGCTGCCTTAACATTCAGCCACCCAATTCCCTTGCAAGCTCACATCCTTACCATAGCTACAGATAACAACACATTCTACTCCATTTGGCAATTGGTAGGTTGACTGACTTACCTTGAGAGTCTGCCGGACTTGAGGATGGTAGTGGAGGACTGCCTATGTCAGATGCACATAGTGCACTCCCTATACATGGTTAAGCACAGGTAGTGTCATGTTTGGCATCCCTTTTACTGTCTGTGTGAGTCAAAGAGAGAGAGGTGTCATTCCCTGGGTCCCTACTGTGTCAGTGCATATGCTATGCATTGCCTCTTTGCCAAGGCCAGGGCATACTGGGCATGCCTCCTTCTGCCTACTGGGGCAGGCTCAAGTTGTTCCTCTTCCGAGTCACTCTGTGCCTGTACAGGCCTTGGCATTGGTGGGGGGCTGTGTGGCCCTGCCCCATGCTGTTCCTGCTGCAGCTGTTTCCACAGGATCATATTGTGTAGCATAGCACATACCATAACAATTTGGGTACATGTAGCTGGTGAATACTGCAAGGCTCCACCGGATGTGTCCAGACACCGGAACCGTGACCTGATCATCCCAAACACATGCTCTATTATATGTCTGGCTTGTGCGTGTGCCTCATTATGGCGTTATTGTTCAGGTGTGTGTGCATTTCTGATGGGTGCCATCAGCCAAAGCTCCAATGGGTACCCAGCATCCCCCACTAGATGACGGCAGGGGATGTCCACATTGGCAAATCTGTGGTACATCTGGGTCAGATGGCATACGTGTGAATCATCATAGCTTCCATGGCAGCCAGTACACACATTCGTTATAATGCCCTGGGCATCGCATATGACCTGGTAGTTGATGGAGGGGATGCCCCTGTGGTTGATGTATGCCCTACCCTGCTCACTGAGTGGTGCTTTGATGCATAAGTTCGTGCAGTCTATAGCACCCACTACACCAGGGTATTCTGCTAATTGATGGAAGAGATGCATATTGCTGGTCAACGCCTCACGTGTGTTGAGGAAATATATGTGCTCACTGGCATGTGCTGACATGGCATCCAGGAACTGGTGGAACACTCTGAATTCTGATGCCTGTGAGATGCCCATGACATCCCCAGTTGTGCTTTGGAAGGTACCTGTGGCTAGTATACCTAGGCCTATACATACCTTGGTATCCACTGAGATGCATTCCCCTCAGCCAGTTTGGTGTGTTAGGTGTGGCTGGCAGAGCTCAACAATTTGCTCTAGAAGGTCTCTGTCCACCCTATAGTGCTCCACTATCTCCAGCTCATGTAGCCCCTGGTAGGTTACCCTGGGTCTGTACACTCTTCTCTGTCTCCTCACTGTGGGTTTTTGGCAGCATTCACATCCTCACCATACTCAGCCTCTTGTACATGTTGTTCTATGTTGCATGCTGCAGCCGTTCTCATTATGTAGGTTTGTTTGCTAAAATGTCCCTGCTTGTATACACTGGTGATGTAGAGTGTGGAAAAACCAGAGGGGAAGGTGTTTGCTTAGTTTATAGGTGTGTTCTGGGCTGGGCTGGTCTGCTGCCTGTGTAATTAGCTGATTCTGATACATTTCACCTGTCAGCTCAGCTAGTTCTCCTTGATTACCTTCCTACTGCTGTTTTCCCTTCCAATTGCCTCCCTGTTCAAATGTGCACAGAGCTGCTATTTCCTGGTTTAACTTCTTTTTTCTTCCTGTAAAACCTGGTGCGCTGCACACACACCTGCTTACACTTTGTAAAGGGTGCTAGGCAGGTTTAGACACACCCCTAGCTTAGCTGTGCTAAGCTAGGAGCAATACCGAGCCACAGTGCTCCAATCCACTTACAGCATGCCTGACACACACCCCCATGATGTCACCTATATCCTAGTCTTGCACCCAGCTATTTATACTCTTACACTCTTGGGACCTGCCTCACACCTGGGGAAAACTGGGATTCACTATCCTTCACCTCATTTGCATAGGATTGCCTGCTAATGCATAGTTACATGTCCCACACTGAGCCTCCCCCCTTAGCAACCATTACACACTGGCCAGGTTGTCTTCTGCTTGCCATTGACTTGCATGGCAGACTACTGCTTTTAGTTAGAATGCTTATTTTAGGTTTATTTTATTATTTTCCCCACCAATCCCATTTGCACGCCGCTGCCCTATGCTTCAACAGATGTGATCGGCGGACATATCATAAAAGTTGTATTTTGGACAATTGGCATTGTTTGCAATGCCAATGGCCTTCTACTTGGCCATTGGCATGCTTCCTCAATGCTATGCAGCCTTTATTTGGAGCTGTCATGGCTCTGTTTTGCAGTTTGCAGTACTGTACTTGGTTACTAACAGAGTACATTTCTACATATTACGCTAGTCCTGCACACCCTGATTCCTGGATGGCACATTTACCTCATTTGCATGGTTTTCACCTGCAAATGGGGTGATTTTCAAACGGGGGCTGGGGACGTGCAGCACTAGTGCTACAGCGCTCGCGCACATCAGACATGCATGTACGTGGATCGCTCGGCCGCCATATTGGCAAAATTTCATCTAACACTAATCATGCACGCCGTGCAAGCTTTTGAGAATCCAGTGGATGGTCTCTAATAGGAAGTGTTACTACTGGCAATCACGGATTTATGATTATTGTATTTGTTAAATAAGAGTGGTTTGGAGCTATGGAATTCATATTTACTAATAGCAGCTCCTGTCACTTCTGTTAGAACCAGAGATCTAACTGAATAAATCATCTTGCAGGCCAAAATGCTCGAGTGTAGCAGACTAACTGGAACAATTTTACAATCATTGTGAGACCATTAAATTAAAAGAAACATATTTTACACTGCATGGGCAAATAATTGCACATATATAAGCTGCCTTTATTAAAATAAGGAATGTAGCACAATGTTCTTACTCTCTTAATCTCTTAGCGCTAGAAATTCAGACAAAGCCAAAAATAATGGACAGATTTTAATTACGGCTCTTTAATTAGACTATGAAGTTGCTAGAATTGCAAGTTTTGAGCTAACATGCATTTTTGGAAGTATATGATATTCGAAAATCAAATGTTTCTCATTATTTAGTGACTTCAACCCTTGCTGGTTTTGAGAAAACCACAACTTTTACAAGAAGCAAGCTAAAAATATGAGAAAAAATTACTCTGTGATTATATTTACAAACCTACTGCACAATTAATAAGTTTTTGATTACAGCCAAGAGTTTAGTATCGTTACACTATAAAACAAAGAGAGTTCATGAATTAATTACTTGATTAGCTAGATTAAAAAACTTTTAGGAGTATTTCAGGTTATAATATAACAGCTGTGATAAAAAGAAAACAGAAAGGGCTCTTTGACTACATTTTTTTTTTTAGATTTCGTTGTTTTAGTTTTTTCTTCCTACCCCTGATGACTGATAGCAGGGCAAGTAACAGTCTATGTACAAGTGTAGCAGTCTGTCTACAAGAATTATTACCAATATCAAGGCAATAAGCCCTGACAGAACTGTATTCTATGACCCTAAGGAATGCAGTTTATCCGGATCCACAGTCTAGAGACTATAATACAGAAAAGATCTACAATATCAAGCAAATTACTTTTGGATTCTAAATATCTCTTAATTAAATGTGTCTGATTTATACACACTTGAATGCAGAACAGAGTTGTGATATAAGAGGAAAAAAGCAGATGTGGTAGTAGACTTGTCTGTTATAACTTGGTAGAAGGAACAGTCTCTGCATATTTTTTGATGGCATATGCTTCAATCAAGGTGGTACTTTTCTAAGGTTTTAATCTTGGTATTGTGCTATGGAATGCAAAAGAAAAAAAAAGAAAGAAACAGATGAATACTGCTTGAGATATGCCACCTGATTGACAAAGACAGACATCTTCAAGTAATCCATATAAACACACGTATATTGCAGTATTGTGTTCTTGAACAGACAGATCATTTGTGTGTCTGTGTGTGTGTGTGTGTGTGTGTGTGTGTGTGTGTGTGTGTGTAAAAATGTACACAGATGATTTTCCATTGCTCCAAGACCTAATCATTGGGTGGGGAGATATATTTTTCTCAAGATGCAATGACCTATGGAAGAGGGCACAGTCCCATGCATGAGGATGTAGAGATACAATTGCAACAACCTACATGTAATAGTTTCATTTGTGATACTAACATTTTCAGTGAATGCCATTTCACTATCCAAGATAATTCTCAAAAACATACTTTGAAGCAATACACTATCTCCAAATGTTTCAGTTGAAGACTTCTTATAACTTTTTTGACAGGATCAGTGGTAATTAATTAACCCTATAATGCCAAATTTGCTTAAAATGTGATTGAATGTGTGTGTGTGTGTGTGTGTGGGGGGGGGGTGTCACGTGATAAAAAGTTCAATACAACTTAATTAAAAATGAATTGTCTAAAAATCACATAACTGAATTTGCCATTTAAGCATGCAACAAACTATATTTTTCACTTTACACCCTCTTATATTATAATCAGCTATGAAGTTTCTGCAAGCTGGGGAAAATGGAAATTTCACCTATTGTATGTACCACCCTGTCTCTATACAGGCCAGATGTACAGTAACATCTTTAGTCCATCACAACCAATGAACCAAATATTACATACTATAGAGTCTGCAGATACTTTTTTAAATACACTTGCATCCACATTTCCAACTAGTATATATACAAAATCTAGCTTCACTTTTGTGTCTGGATAGTCCTCTTCTAGTCTCCCTCCAGTCACGGGTTGGAAATTAATTTGATATATAGCCTTTTTTTACCATTTCATCACATCAAAAATATTAATAAATGCCTTCAATTTCATTGTGATCACATAAAGTGCTGCTGAGGAAACGACAGTCTCTCATTTAAAATAGCAGTTGCATATCACTGCATGAGCATTTTTAATGAAGGACATTAATTATTGTACATGTGAAGAAGTAAATCCTCTAAAACCTCTAGGCAGTTTGACCATTACACAGAAAAAAAAACGTAACTTAGAAAAAAGAATACTACAGAAATGTTTGTCTAAGAATTTATGTAAAGACATAAATCATTATTAGATTTTCCCAAGTACAGTCAACAATACTGAAAATGAGCAAGTATTGTAACCGGCTCATAACTACTGCTAGTATTTTTTTGGCACTTGAGATACAGAAAAAGATATATATATTTTTAGTTTTCTGGACTAGAAGGCTTATAATAGCTGTAAAATGGACTTGCTGCAACTTTCGGACTGGCTAGAAAGCCTTGGATCTTCTGATGGAAAATGCATGTGTTCATCTGTATAGCAAATGTTGCTCACCTCTTTATCCAATGAATGTCAGTCATTCTTTACCTAACTCTTTCAAAGTCTGTAAAGGTGATCTTAGGAAGGTTTTCTTATGTTGGAAGCAGATGCTTGGAAGAGGTAAAAACAAAAAAACAAAATGATGAGGCAGAACATGCAGTAACACCTTGTATATGTCACATCATGCACCTTTGTATGTGACAAGTTGTCTGCTCTCTCCCTCCACCTGCTTAGACTTGTGTTCAGCCACAGTTGCCTGACCCTGAAGTCTCCATGACAGGATACCTTAGCTTTATCAAACGCCAGACTCTTTTCTATGTCTGAGCTTTTTTTTTGTGGGAAGGGGTTATTGCTGGTAAAAAAAAAACAGCATAGTGGTATTGCTATCCTTCAAGGTGTACAACTCCATGATAGCAATGCTACGGGTGAAAAAAGCTGTTCATTCATATTAAACAGTTACCACTTATATACAGTGAAAGTGTAGCATTAAAAAGGGACATGCATTAGAAATCACACCAGTTGCTGAGATGACAAAATAACGTATATATGTTGCCATAAGATTTAATGCATGTAGTTAATGAACAATATTAATGCAAGACAAGAGGTCTCTGCTGTGCTGACCTTTGATTATCAGAAACTATAAGGAGTGCAAGTGTCATACTGATGAAATAAAAATACTATTGTGTCGAGCCAAAAAAGAACTCCTTTCAAATCTAAGGAATCAAATGATGGGAATATGCATTAAAGTGCAACGCACACCTATAAACTCTTTAACACATCATATTGAATGGATATTGCCACATTTCTTTAGCATCACCACTGAAAATCAGCAAAATGTTTAAATTACTAACATCTTAGAGAAATTCTGCTGATCAACAATGACATTCCCCCGGATTCACTGATCTTCTGTGCAGGACTAATCTAGTGTTGCATGGAAGTGGCAGTTTAGGAGGAGGAGCCAGCGCGGCAAGCATATTAATGAAGGCATGCTGCCTGACCTCCTAATCCTACAAGGAGTGTGGATGAGTGCAGAGCTCACAGAATAAACACGCCCCTGCAAAGTAGAACAGCAGAAACTGTAAATAAATGAGCGAGACCACTCATAGGTGTTCGCATATCCCCACCAACAGTCCCCCATGTGTACAACAGCAACAGGACATAAAAATAAAAAGATGTAACCCCTGTATTTATTTCCAAAACTCTGAGTACAGCTAACCGTAGGTCCGCGGGTGTGCCCATCGCTTAGCTACGGTTAAAGCAGCTTAAAAGGCTGAAGAGGATAACAAGGAAGACAAAGCAAATGAAGCAGTACAGCAATAGCATAGTGGTCAGTGCATCCACCCAGCAAGGAGGCATTCCCGGCTCGAGTCCCACTGCAGCACATACTATTTTCCATGCGAAATCTGTATACAAACATGTATTTACATTTTTTTGCTGTATAACCTACTAAATAACATTTAAATGTGAACTGGAGTACTGCATGAAATGCACATGTGAAGAGTCAGTACCATAATGAATAAGTCAGCAATAAGCAGGCGTAAGCACAGATAAGCAGTAGTAAGCGTATGTAAGCACTAGTAAGCATGTGCAAGTGCATTTGGGCAGGGTGAAACACCGCCGACACAGATCAAGTAAAGGAGATGCTAACTGCATGAAAGACACTGTGACTGGAAGTCAGCAGGGCTTACCTCTGCGCAAACCCACTTACAACTGCTTGAAAGTGCCTTAAGCACACCATATCTAATGGCCGGTGTCACGTGTAACTCTGTGTACACAAACAGAGTCAATTGGAGGTATCACAAAGCATACGTGGCACACAAATTTGGCCGGTATGCACACGAAACACAGTATCCAGCAAATACCAGTCAACATTACCGGATATGTAGCTAAAGATTTAGAGGTATATGTGTTTGTATAAATACCCATAACTATATAGATATATACCTCCCCCTCTCTGCAGTACAAATGTATACATACATAGATAGACATATAAATAAATACCCACATATACATATATACATATGCCGACACCCATACATCCACATGTCGCTAGATATATATATATATATATATATATATATATATATATATATATATATATATATATATATACGGAAATATATATATATATATATATATATATATATATATATATATATATATATATATATATATATATCTATATATATATATATATATATATATATATATATATATATATATGTGTGTGTGTGTGTGTGTGTGTGTGTGTGTGTGTGTGTGTGTGTGTGTGTGTGTGTGTGTGTGTGTGTGTGTGTGTGTAGATATACACAGATATATAGCTATGATAAGATACAGCACTTAAGAATGACATATGTTCGCAGGCCATGCCAATGGAGGTGAGGGGTGCAAGCAAGAAACGTGTAACATGTAGCATGAACCCCCCCCCCAGCCGGACAGGAGAAACATACAAACAAACCCACAAACAATGTAAACAAACCACTGCTTCCCAGACCACAGGCAGGATACAACCGGGGAGGGGGACACAGTGGACCAGAGAAGTCTAATTATGAAACAGAGACAGGAGTGTCCCTTGCAGGACACCCCAAAAATGATCTTGTTATAGGAGGAAGCCCGTGCGAAGACCTATCAAGGCAGGGTGTGTACATACCTGGACTACAAGGGTGGGAAAGTCTGATGACCCATGGGTCGAGACAACGTACGAGATGGGTCCCATGAAATGGAGAGTGGGCAGTTTGTAGTGGTGTGTTTAGACCCGACCTGCACCCAGAGTAAGGATGAGTGCTGTAGAGGAGGTGCAGGTGGGGGAACTATGGGTATGAAATTATGGGCCTAGCTGTGCAGGTGTTGGCTGGAGTGGTTCTATGTGGACCCCCCCCAGGGATGTAAGCAATAATGTGCATTACGCAGAGCCAACACCTAACGAGCAGCCACGCCCAGTATGAGTCCCACTGTAGCAAAATCTAGTTTACATGGCAAAGGATGGTATGACCAGATGTGTTGTTGCAAACCCACTAAATGACACCAAAAACACTTGGTCACAACACCCCACTGTAGGCATGTAAGTTGAACTAATTGGCATCACAATGTATTATTGCTGTCCAGACCTCTCAACTGTCCCTGATCTTCAGGGACGTCCCTGATATAGACTCCAATTTTAGGTCTGTCCCTCTTAATCCCTCTTAAAACTGGTGACTGCTGATGAAAATGTGGTGAATTGCCCTCAATAAATGATAGTAATTCAGAGTTATTGACATTTGACATCAGAAATCCTATATTAATCCACGTTCACTTATTCTGCAAAATGTTTCAGGTTAATAAAACAAATATTTAAAAAATGTCCCTGATTGTCCCTGACTATGTGAGAATTTGTCCTTGATTCTGTTGAGATTTTTCTCCGATCGGTTGAGAGCTATGTTGCTGTCCTCACCCCCACCCAGGGGTGTGATTGTCCAGACCTACCCCAAATACAGGGTATATACACAGCTGTCACTGTAGAAGAAATGGCCAGCTGTGGACCTTCCTGTCAGCTGTCCTGCACATCCATGGACATGTCCCCACTATCAGCCCCTCTGTGTGGCCCAATAACACCACTTACCTATCGACCCCTGTTGCATTTGTAGTAATGTTCACGGTCACAAGTAGGTGACACCCTCCACACAACTATATTGGCAGAATCTGGAACCCCCAACTCAGGTGTATTACCACAGCTGTCCCAGACTACACATGTAAATAACACATGAAGGGGAAACCCAAGCACACTTGCATCACCACCTGGCAAAGTCCACCACCCCCAACACTCCAGACTCCTATACCAACTACTAACACTGACAGCGCCTGTCCTGTTTCACATGCATATTCCAACACCCTGCAAACCTGCACTACCACTCCCTCACCAATCAGTCGAACGGCCTACTATACAGTTAAAATGTCCCCCTCTCCACCTACCTGCCTACACCTCCACTATTCACATCTACTCTCCAACACAGATGTGGCATAACTAAACCTAACCTGAATACATACGTGTAGCCTAACCAGAAATGCTAAACTGGAATTCCACTTAACCTTACACTGACCTTCGTGAAAAGTCATACCTGACATGTACACCTGACTTAAGCATATATAATACTGACAGGTACATGAAGTAGCATAGGGGTATGTGGCAGCAAGTGGGAGTACGCCTGTGTGAGTGGTGGTAAGCATTGCCTACACAGATTAAGCAAAGTAGAAGCTAACTGGTTTAAGAAACTGTAATCGGAGGTTAGCAGTGCTTACCATCGCGCAAACCCGTGTACAGCTGCTTTAAAGTGTCTTAACCCAATGGCCCATGTTCTGCCCAGCAACAAAATAAACTGCTTTTGCAAGGCTCGAACTCAGGACCCTGTATATTATAGTCACAGTAGTCAACCACTAAGCCATCATAGCAATACAGATGAATGAGGTATCAGCAAACTAATCCTCACCACAGGAAAATCAAACCAAAGATGTGAACTGAATCTATGTAGAGTGTGAAGTGGTATAACCTGCTACATGACATAAATATGTGAACTGGAGTACTGCAGTAAGCATAGATGTGATGTGATGTGTTATTGTAATAAAGTGTAGAAGTCCCCAGATCCCTATACAGTGTATGTACACATGAATCACAGATACCAGACACATACATAACCTGTAATGAAGAATAAATCACTGCCAAAAGGCAAATATAGTGCAAATTAACTATTAAGCAATGCTAACTGCAGCACAGCTAAACTTAGTAAGAGTAAGCAATGTGTAGGGGAGCCAATTCAATCTGCCTAGCAGTATACCCCTTTAAGCACTGCCAATCTTAGGTAAGCAGATGTGCCCATAACTTAGCCTTTTCAAACCCGGCCAATCACAGAAAAGTGTGGGAAATTGGCCGTATTTAAACCACACAGGTGGGAATACATTCTATAGCTGGTTGTAGCTTCCTACTGCAGGCAGAATGGCTGGTGTGGGTGATGGCACTTGTTTTAGAGCGCAGCGTTGGGGCATCCAAGAGTCAAAACTCATGGTATGGTTCCTGGTAAAACACCATGAGGAGAGACTACTGCAGGGCCAGTACCAGGGCTCACAGTATAAAACGGAGGCCTGGGACAGTCTCACCCGTGACCTCACCAGTGCCACAGGTATCCCTTGGACTGATGAGCAGGTCAGGCACCACCATGCTGACCTGAAGTGGTGGAGGGGGGATGTACTGGAACAGTGGATCCAGGAGTCTTGGCAGATGGCTAATGCCCCAGTACTGAGTAAGTACTCCTTCCACTAAGTAGTTAAGAATTGCTTAGCTTGTGTATACTATGGACAGGTATGGCTAAATATCACTGTATCCCTCCGACTGCTGCAGATGAGCAGGCTGCGAACCAGCAAGCCCATGATGCTAGGTTGCAAAGGCTGTGTCATGAGGCAGGTTAGTATTTCTCTGCATGTACTGTCATAACAAATAAATATAAGAGCCATAGAAAGTGTTGTACAAGTAGGAATAAATGTGTATCATTCTGCAAATAAAGGTATAACCCCTGGAGCGCTTCTGTTTACTCTTCTTTCATATGTAGTTGAACTGTTGCATACTATAAATAGTACTGTTGTATTAAGCAGTGTTACCCACATTGTGGTATGCAGATAAAATGTGTATGAAGTTCTGTATAACACTGTTGGAAGTGCCAAGAGGTCAGTCATATTGTACAAATGAGGGAGACTTAGATAGAAAACAGTAGAAAGCTTCACATCAAGTTCCTGATGGCACAGTGTACTGTGATGTTAACTATAATTTTGTTGTCTCACACAGCAGGGGTTTGAATCCCGGGAGTGCTAGTAAGTTGTATGCATAATCATACCCCACAACTGTACAGATTTTGTTACAATGTTCAGATAGAAAGCTGTATGCATAATTACACACACCAACTGTAGAGAATTTCCTAGAGTGTTCAGACAGAAAGTTGTAGGCATATTTATATCCCACAACTGTTCCATTCTGTCCAGCATGTCCAGATAAATGAACCATATCACCAGCCTGGTACCCTGTTCCTCTGAAAAAGCAGTGCGATGATCCCAGAAATGTAGGCAGCTGTTAATGACATATAACTGATAGTCAAACATGGACATAGTCATAGAATGTATATGAAAACAAACCTGTCATTCTAGCACCTCATCCAAAGTGTATGACAGCAATACTCAACATATGTTGCATTAACACCTGCATCTTGTCACGCCTGTATGTAAGACACAGGTCACGTACATAATAATCTATAAACATACCAGTGTACAATATAAGGCCATTGGGTAGTGTAATAATACATGTAAGGGAAAGATCACTGCAGTGACTAAGAATGTTGTGAAAACTACAAGGATATATTAGTTGTTAATTGAACTCTCTCTCTCTCACCCTTATCATATGTACAAAATAACCAAATGACACTCCTCAAATGGTATGTGTACACTCCAAACTTTTGTTGTGACATATGTCCTAATGGATTTTAAATATTCACATTTGTTTCAATACATGTGCCGTGTTAAAATACACCCATATTGGTGGCCTGTTGCCATCAATGAAACCTGCATGCTCTTGTAATGGCCACTGTTATTCCATATATGCATGTGTTCTGCTTGCTCTGCAACTGTGTTAAATCTGGTGTTTTGGATTAATGGGAATACCTATGCATGCTATTATAACTAATCCTGAATGCTGTTGACTGTTACTAACCCATATCTGTCATAAACCTGCTACAACATAGCTCATATGGGAAGGCCGGTCCCAGCGGACCAACCTGCCCCACCTCAGCTGGCCATGGCACCGGGCACCAGCACATCTGGGGTCAGCCTGGGAACTCCTCCTCCGTGGGCCCTGTGCCACCTTTGGGTGGAACCGCTGCAGGGCATGGGGTTCACCCCCCCCCCCAGGAACGGGAGCGGAGGGGAACCTGTCACCCTCCAACATGTCCAGGCTGTGGTGCATAGGGAGCTCGATCTGGGGTTTTGAGACTGGCTATGCCAGCTTGAGGGCCAAGTGGTGCAATTAGAGGGTGAGCCTGCCCCTCCTACACAGACCCAGCACAGCCACCTTTGGGGCCATGAAGGTGCAGTTGTGACTGCCCATGGGTGGGGACCTCAGTCCCACTGTTCCCATTTGGGGCATCATGGGCTTGCGACTTCCAAACACCCCTCCCCATCCAAGGTGTTTACCCCCACATGTGTCATATGCCACCCCTGTATGCGTCTTGTTTGTCTTGTCTATTAACCTACCAAACCTACCTCCCCAATTATACCTACTACCCCTCCCCAACATCCCACTTTCACCTAAAAAAAAAAAGGGCAATCTGTTCCCACAAAAAAAAAAATCACGCCCCATACAAAGCTGTCAATTTTACACATGTGTCCACTGGACACATGTAATCTGGCCTAATTGGCATCACAATGAATTTATGTTGTCCTCTTCCCTCCCTCAGTGGTTTGAGGCTCCAAAACTACGTAAAAATTCAGTGTATATGCACAGCTGTTGCTGTAGAAGAAATGGGCAGCTATTGACCTTTCCTACACCCTTCCTGCACATGCCTAGCTATTTCCCCTACTATCTGACCCTCTTTGTGCCCCTTTTTCACTACTTTCCGATCAACCTTTTTTTCTTTTCTTTTAAAGAAATGAGCACAGGGGTAAGCAGGAGTATGCACTTTTAAGCAGCAGTAACCGGGTTTAAGCTTGTTTGTGCAGGGGTAAGCTATGTCTACACAGATTAAGCAATTTAAAAGCTAACAGAGTATGAGAAACTGTAACTGGAGGTTAGCAGTGCTTAGCTCCATGCAAACCTGGCTACAACTGCTTTAAAGTGCCTTAATTGCTCTATATCCAACGGCCCATGTTCTGCCCGGCAACAAAATAAATTGCTCCTTCAAGCTTGAACCCAGAATCCTGCAATGCAACCACAAAGTGATTTACCACTAAGCCATGACAAACACAACAATGTTTTCAGAAACATATCATCCAGTCCTGTCATGCAACAGTAGAGAATGTATGCCAATACCTTAGATGTCTGTGTGTGTAACGATATTAACTTAAACAGATACAACATATATATATATATATATATATATATATATATATATATATACACACACACACACACACATATATATATATATATATATATATGTGTGTGTGTGTGTGTGTGTGTGTGTGTGTGTGTGTGTGTGTGTGTATATATTCCTAACACTATATACATAAATATCAATACAGATGCACATATATACATGCATACGCCTAAATCAACACCTATATGTCAACATATACACAGCATGTTACATATGTGTACACAGATATATATATATATATAAATATATATATATATATATATATATATATATGTAGGTATATATGGACATAGTTATATATATGTTAGCAGATATATATAGATCTATATAGGCATATATGGCCATGCATCTGTAGATAGCAATGGCAGATTAACAAATACACATATGTCCACATGCACCATAAATGGGGTTGAGAGGCCCCATACACTATACATCTCATACAAATAGGCATCCCTTCCCACAGCCAAACACGTGCACCCTGCAATACACTACCAAGTACAGTCTGCCTCCCATAGGACATGTAATATGTGGAAGCCATCAACATCCCCAGGATACAGATACACAGACACAGATATGCAGATTCAGATATACATATATATATATATATATATATATATATATATATATATATATATATATATATATATATATGTGTGTAACTACACATACACACGCAGATATATGTACAGTATGATACATATGTAGAAGGTGCACACAATATGGAACAGCCACTATGCCTACAGTTAACACGTGAACAACTGGACACTGTATAGGCCACCCATACAAATATCAATCATTGCCTGCAACATATACCCATACAAAAAGTCATAGGAAAGATGCCACACACAGGTTTGCGTAAATGGGAAACCTTTAACTGTGTACTATTACAGTACTATATGCCATGTCACATAGCTGTTCAGGCACTGACAACCATATAAACAGAGAACTACAACTGTGAAGCAGTTACACTAATACAGTAGTCTGGAAATGTTCACAACTGTTGCTGTCCAGGCCACGGCCTTCAAATTGTACATTAGTGAAGACAGACTGGGCTACAGGATACCAAACAATCAACAGTATGTACTGCAGGTGTGTAGTTCAGCAGCCTCTATCTACACTCTGTACAAACTCAGTAGGTGGTAAAGACGTTATGTGATCACATGGGTTGTAACTGGTACATATCAAGGCATAATTGTCACCATCAAGAGCACACCGACAAACAGAACAATCTGGATGGCAGGAGGCAGTAGGCTTGCAATACCCCAATTTATGTAAGTAATGTAAATATAGGTGAAGTATATGGTACTGTACATCCAGATACCATGTGGCAGCTCACCCCTGAAATCCCCACATGTTATAACAGCCTAGGTCATTTATGGTGCTCCCCACCTAGACTCAATAATACAGGCCCATATACCACTGTTACATACACTGGCCTCTGGAGTACATAAGGGCACACATGTATTGTGTAGGTGGCGCCCACACATATATGGCCCTAGCCCCACTGTATGTGTGGGGGATACAACAGTAGTGAACTAATGGCAGCAATGGCAGTGTGATATACTCACAGCCCACTACAGAACAACCCCCAACAGCATAACATATGTGCAAAGCTTGGTATGTAGATGGAGGACAGAGGCTGGAACAAAGGCACATATGTGGAACAGTGTTGTTATACACTAAGCAAGGTGTTGCTGTTACAGGATAGTCTGCAATGTTCCCTTAGTCAGGAAATTGAGGTTAGAAACAGAAATAGATGTAGCCATGTACTGATAGCACGCAACACACACACTGCCAGTGTAATATCTGACACAGGACCTGTGTGGTGGATGGACAACACATGATAGGCATACCTCTGTCCAGCAGGAGAATAGGCCCACAGTAGTGAGCTACACAGACAGATTGCATTCCAAGGTAGACTAGTATGTATACACACACACCCTGTAACACCAGTACTATACAAAGCATATCACATCACTACTCAGAGGCTGCCTGTAGTTCCTGATCCTCCTATACATATGCGGCTGCCCTGAGTGTGCAGTTTCTCCTGTAAGTGGTATTGCTACCTGCTGTCTGTAAAACTGATGCCCACACACAAGAAGGATGTCCATCACACAGGAAATGTAAAGGGACCATGCCCACATGATGTAGGGATTCATAGTGGGTGGTTGCCATGGCGGTGGTAATTGGAAGTACTACACATGTGTAATCATATACATATATCTATCTGGATAAGTATATATAAATATATTTCCACCATATGTTCTGGACATGGAATGTACCCCTACCCCAGCCCCTATAGTCACAAAGTCATACTGCAAGGGGATGCCAGGTATGTATAGCAAGTATATCACTAGACTATTGCTACTGTTATTGGGATTGTCTTCACAGACATGGTGTGTGTGGACGGTCACATCTGCTTATGACATGTGTGCCATTGGCTACTGACAGACATCCTTAAGAAATCAGTGTAAAGTACCGCCACTAGCATGTAATTCCTCTGTGGAGTGTAGCAGAGATATTGGCCAATATATGTGGAACTTCGGACACACAATGTACAGTCCAGAGGTATACACATAATCCCTTAGAGCACAATATGTGTACCAGGCCTGACAATATGGATGTAGACAGTCATATAGATGGGTATAACACATAACGACTGGTATACATATGCCACCTTAGGTTTTGATTCACACACTCCTGTCTGGCCTGACACATAATGACTGCTGGTACAGGGGTGCCATGGACACATACTACCCACTAGATATTGACATACATCTGTACAGCATCCCACTGCTCTGTCTGACATAAATGACGTTTAAGGAAGGCCTAGCAGCGGTACATCTGGCAAGTGTCTACACATGACATCTCACTGGGTAAGTACACTAAGCTGCTAGGCATGTAACAATGTACTGTGCAGGCTACAGGCAGACTGGCACAACACTGGCCTACATCTCGTATGGAGGAATGCACATGTACCTGCATATATAGCAGGCTCAACAGCCATGTCACAGTGCAGGGTAAGATACACCTGTGTGAAAGTGCATAACCACACCCAATGTGAACACAGCCACAGCCACATATGGTAAGCTAGCATAATATTACAGTATATGGACTATCTGTTCTACACCATCCTCATATGTGCCACTCACAGAATGACCCTACATATACTGGGCTGCTACACAGTTTGGTCTGATGGTTGTCTGTGGTATGGGCCATGTGTCTGTGTGTATGGCCCTACAAACATGTATGCCAAAACAGTACCATACAGTGGGGCAGCATGTAACATCAGATAGAAGGGGAGCTAGAACAATGACATCCACCACAGTCTGTACACTGGCTAAAGTACATATTAACAATACACACACTGCCGACATTCACTTTCACTACACAGACCTCAGTACTGTACAAACATCCACAGAATGTCCAGGTTATGCCATGAAATATAACCCCTACTGTACATGATATGTGTAGAAATCTGATATATCACTGGCTTGTTACAGATAAGATGACACTATTTATGGTGTACAGCACATATGCACCACTTCATGCACAACATATGTACAAAGGTTGACAGAGGTGTGCCTGACAATACAAACACAGGGCCAGTATAGACATGTTTCTGTGATAACCTCATAAATTTACCATTGTAACGGGGTTTGTTGCAACATATGTTTTATGAGGGATATGAAGTCAGTAACTGTCACAGCCTTCATCATCTGGAGACTGAAATCTTCACACTACCACATCTGGAGACTGAAATCTTCACACTACCATCTGCATTCCACAGATAGATGCACAGTGGCTAACACATGAAACCAAAGGCACAACACTTCTCAGTCTGCAGATTACCCTGCAGATGGGAATTTCTCATATACGTGGAACTGACATGGCAGGTATTGCGACATGTACGACAGGCATATCCAGACAAACACTGTCAAACCAACATTACTCCAAAAGCAGTATAGCAGCACTTACAGTCTGTAGTCAGGTCAGGCACATCCCCCTCCTGTTTCTTGTCCTCTTTCCACAGTGTATGTTCTTCTTCTTTCTTTTTTTTTTCGGGGGGGTCGTGCCCACAGCGGATCACCTTGTCCGCACATTGAATGGCAGTGTCTTTCCACAGTGTATGTTGTTAGAGGTAAATCCCCAATCCATCTGAAATGCTGTTTGCCAAACAACAGATCTAGTTCCAGCTCACAGTGACAGAAAAGGGCCAACACCACCATGATGTTCCCAGGTATTGGAGTGTGTTTCCATGCAATTGGCTATGGGAATGTTACCACAGCTGTTCCACATGCAATCAGCTAGGGGAGGGCTGCAATTCATACAGAGGCCATCAGCTGAACATGAGCATCACTTACAATACACATGCTGCTGCCTAGGCAAAGCAGGTGTGGGTCTCCACATCCACCAGAGAGGGAGTTGGAGAGGCAAACAGAGGCAAATACATGTCAGGGAGGGGTGGGAGAGTAAAACTGAAGCATGTTTGTGTCACACACCTACCAGCACAGGGTATCAAACCCGGCAACTATGTAGTGCTATCACAGTTAGATGCAGTTATTGGATGCGCCACATGGGTTACCTGCTCTGGAGCACTCAGAACATATATGTGATGGTAAGTGACATCTGCAACAGGGATACTGTAGATATACAGTAGGTGATGTAACCATGCCTGTTTGCATGAACAGGTGCCAGCATCAACACAGGCACACTCACACAGGGATGCACACACATTGACACACTTGGCAGGGCCAGGAGTGCAACTCATCACTAGTGGGATTGCCACAACACATCAATGTGCCGGTATCACATGCACCACATGGGTCATATCAGATGTCATGTGGACAAAGAGTATGAACATCCTACAAAAGGGCCTCACTGACACAGATGCCTGGTGTCAAAGCCATGGCCTGAAGCTCAATGCCAAAAAGTGTATTGTCATCCCACTTTGGTAAAAACTCTGTACCCATGAACTACCACATAGGTGGTAGTCTACTTAACATTGAAAGTGTGATAAGAGACCTTGGGACACAGGTGGACAGTAGTCTCTCCTTTGATAATCACATTGCCACAGTGGTTAGGAAATCCTTCTACAAGGCACACCTCATCACAAAAGGTTTCTCATCCAGAAAAAAAGAGGTCATTGTTCCCCTCTACTCATCACTCATTAGACCCATTATAGAGTACAGTGCCCCTTTTGGTATGTACCTCACAAGACACCTACAACAACTGGAGAGGCCACAGAAATACCTCACAAAGAAGATTACTGGCATCAAACAGATACCCTATGCAGACCGTCTCAAAAAACTCCAACTTTACTCCGTTGCATATCGCCTACTCAGAGGCGATCACTGCCTAACATACAAAGCTATACCAAACCCAGAGCTGTTGGACATGCTCCACTTAAAGAAATCCCAATCCCTCTGAATTACATGCTGTAGGGACCTAAACCTTATTACCACAATAAACAGAACATGCTGGAGGGATAGATTCCTGTCCCAGAGACTTCCCATACTCTGGAACAGACTACCTATCTATGTCAAACAGAGCTCCTCATTAGCACTCTTCAAGAAAAATCTTGATGACTGGATGGGAAATAGGAAATTCACCCCAGGGATCACTTCTGTGGCTCTGCTCGACAGGGGCACAGGAAAATAATTTTCCTGGGTGGTGAAAGCCAGGGTACCTTTTTGGCTAGGCTTATATAGGCCCTAGGGCCAATAGCCTAGTACCTACCTATTAACCTATGAGGTGTCAGATATCAGACAGCATGCTTCACTGTGCCCTGGGGGGTTGTAGTGAGTGTGGATGTGGACATACGCACCATACAACACACACACAAACACACAGGGTGCCAGTTCTGACATGCATGGGTGCATGTCTGCATGGGTGTGTGGTGGTCAACACTGCCAGCAGGCTATACAAGGGTAGGCGATGGGTATACCATGGCATCAGGCCACATGACAATGGTCTACATTGTGGCACAGGCCTGTAGTTTCTGCATTTGCCCACACAGTTGGGTATTGCATCCCCCATCCAGTCACCTGGGTGACTATTGTGTGTGGCCAATGCTGTGCATCACTTGCCATGTATGTGTTCCTTAATCCATGACATGGGTGGTGTCTAGGATGTGCATACCTCCCACATGCATGTACAGTGAAATGTAGAACTGTACCTGGGGTGTCTGGTCCATGTTGTGAACACAGATTATTATCAGATGTGCCAGTTTTGCCCACCTGTGGCAGGAACTGGTAATGGGCAACAGGTTTACCCTGCACCTACATTGATAGCATGCTAACAGCGTTCCCTGATGTCAGTGTCATCTGTCCATACAGGGCATGTTGTCAGGCATGGTATGTCCATTGTGAGTCACATGTGAAGGCACTGTGGGGTTGCTAACTGGGATTGGTTGGCCTTGATGTCACATGTATGGGTATGGCTTTGCACCAAAGCCTGTCAGCTAATTTACATATGTTATCCCTGTGTGGTTGACATTGTGATATATAGTAGGGCTACCATAAATGAAATAAGCAACACCCCCTCCGCACTGCCCACACTCACCTCTACACAGGATGTGAGTTACAAACACACACCTGTCATTTCTGGGAGTAGACCCCTACCTAGCTAATTTACTACACTACAGAACTACACAGTTACACTATGCACCATGGACATTACTGAAGTATATCTTCCCCAAAGTTGTATTTCACAATGAATGACATCAGCAGGATTACCAAACTAGGGCATGTCAACTGTACTGCAAGTGACTAGCCTAAAATGCATTGCTCCCTACACAGACAGTGAAACACACTCAAAACATCCACAACTGATGTGTGGGTAGAGAACCCGTGACCGAGGTTTATATCACACTACAACATGGAGTTGTTATAGGATGTACCACCGGGATTATTAGAGAAACTCTTCCCCAAAGGTGTATTTTACAATGACTGACATCAGCAAGATTGCCAAAGTAGGGCATTTGTAATGTACTGAAAGTGAGTAGCCTATAATGCATTGCTCCATACACAGACATTGAAACACACACAAAACATCCAGAACTGCCATGGATGGAGATGGAACCCTACCACTGTTCTAAATCACACTCCAGCAGGACGCAGTTACCGGACATGCTACAGAGATTACTAAGCTACAACCTTCCCAGAGGTGTATTTCTAGGTGGGTGACATCAGCAGCCTTGCCAACATTGAGTATATGAATTTTAAGGAGTGTGAGTACTCTAAAAAGCATTGCTATCTATTCAGTCAGACACACACACACACACACACACACACACACACACACACACACACACATTGTCAGTTGGCAAGTCTGGGGATAGAACACCGACCTAACTACTTTATCATACTACAGCAGTATGCAGTTATAGGATGTGCTACAGAGATTACTGGGCTATAATCTTCCCAGAGGTGTATTTCTAGGTGAGTGACATCAGCAGCCTTGCCAAAGGTGAGGATATGACTTGTACGGAGTGTAAGTAGCCTAAAAATCATTGCTCTCTACTCAGTCAGACAAACACACAAACACACACTTGCTAGATCTGGGGTTAGAACACCTACCTAACTACTTTATCACACCACAGCAGTACGCAGTTACAGGACACATTACGTAGATTACTGGGCTATAACTTTCCCAGAGGAGTATTTCTAGGTGAGTGACATCAGCAGCCTTGCCAAAGTTGAGTATATGCATTGTACGGAGTGTGAGTAGCCTAAAAAGCATTTCTCTCTACACAGTCAGAGACAAACAGACACACACACAAACACACACAATTGCCAAGTCTGGGGTTAGAACTTCTACCTAACTAGTTTTTCACTACAGCAGTACACAGTTATGGGACACGCCATGGAGATTATTGAGCTACAACTCTCCCAAAGGTGTATTTCACATTGGATGACCTCAGCAGGCTTGTCATAATGCTGCTATGGAGAGGGCAGTGTGTACATGGGCCATAACCCATTCATGTAGGGGTTGACATGCCACATGCAGGCACACACGGGGACATATGTCACAGGTGCATGTATACAGCTACTAGATGACTACTTCCTTGTACAGTCATGTTGCACAGCTGGCACATGCACCACATAGTCTGTCATGCTGACAGATACTGGTGGCTAGTATCTGCAGTGAGTGACATCCACACCTCATGTGTATAGGGCCTTTTGGCTGTGTGCTAGGTGGGACAGGCCCAGATGGCTCCTTGTCACGGTCACCCTCTTCCACATATCTATGTCCATCTACCTTTGGCTTATTATAGTGTGTTGTCTTTACATATATGTCTGTATTCCTATCCACTGTGTGTGCAAGGCAGGAGTGGTGCATACTGACATGTGTCTGCACTAAGCACTGCGACTGCCAAATATGTCTGTTCCACTGGTGTTTGCAGACATAGCTTTCATGTGTTTGTGTGTGAGGATGCCCAGTATGACCTTTCAGTATGCTATTGACTGACATTGCCTTCATTCCTCTAAGTGTGTGAGCATGCCCAGTATGGCCATCTGTATTGCATGTGTGGATCAAGTCCAGGTAGTTTGTACTGCGGTGCTGTCCTTTGTGTTGTACACTAACAGGTACCATGCTGTGTCTGCAGGGTATCCATCAGTCATGTGGCATTGACTGTTGCTACATTTTTGCATAGTGGGGCAGGGGTACCTGACTGTTTCTACTGTTCTACACAGGAGTGGGGGGGCACACATGACTGTAGCTATAAGTGTACATTGGATGGAGGGGCACACCTGACACTTATACATATTTGCTAGGACTGCACTGGTATGTCGGGTACTCCATTTCAGTCTGTAGTCTTACCTATCCTGCTGGCTAGAGGCATACCAGTGTACTACAGATCTTAGCTTTAATTACCTACATATTAGTTTCTGACTACCTAGCCTTCACAGCGTACATCCAACTGCCTGGCCTGCTGTGGTCTGTCTGTGTAGGCCTAGGGGAGGGGTTACCCATAGGGCTCATTCAGAGGCCATAGTACAGCATTTTTTTGTGTTTGTCTACACCTGTCCTGCTAGCTGAGACTGTTGTTGGGTATGTGAACCTTCCTGACTGGCATATGTGGCTCTTATGGACACACATGTCACTCAGCCCATTTCCTGGAGTGGGTTTTGTTACCCTGTGTAGTACTGGCTACTATGGTGACTCCAGTATGTGTTACAGATGTCATGCTGCTATTATGGGTGTCTACTGTCTGATGCCTTAACATTTGGCCACCCAATTCCTTTGCATGCTCACACCCATACCATAGCTACAGTTAACAACGCATTCTACTCCATTTGGCAATTGGTAGGTTGATTGACTTACCTTGAGGGTGTGCCGGACTTGATGATGGTGCTAGAGGGCTGCCTATGTTGGATGCACATAGTACACTCCCTATACATGGTTGGGCACAGATAGTGTCATGTTTGATATCCCTTTTACTGTCTGTGGGAGACAGAGAGAGGTGTCATTCTCTGGGTCCCTACTGTGTCAGTGCATATGCTATGCATTGCCTCTTTGCCAAGGCCAGGGCATACTGGGCATGCCTCCTTCTGCCTACTGGGGCAGGTTTGGGTTGGTCCCCCTCTGAGTCACTCTGTGCCTGTACAGGCCTTGGCATTGGTGAGGGGCTGTGTGGCCCTCCCCATGCTGTTCCTGCTGCAGCTGTTTCCGCAGGATCATATTGTGTAGCATAGCACATACCATAACAATTTGGGTACATGTAATTGTTTTTGGAGTTTGTTTTTGGAATACTGCAAGGCTCCACCGGATGTGTCCAAGACATTGGAACTGTGACCTGAGCATCCCAAACACATACTCTATTATATGTCTGGCCTGTGCATGTGCCTCATTATGGCATTGTCGTTCAGGTGTGTGTGCATTTCTGATGGGTGTCATTAGCCATGGCTCCAGTGGTACCCAGCATCCCCCACTAGGTGACCATAGGGGATGTCCACATTGGCAAATCTGTGGTACAGCTGCGACAGATGCCATATGTGTGAATCATCATAGCCTACAGGGCAGCCAGCACACATATTCATTATAATGCCCTAAGCATCACATACGACCTGGCAGTTTATGGAGGGGATGCCCCTGCGGTTGATGTAGGCCCTACCCTGCTCACTGGGTGGTGTTTTGATGAGTAAGTGCATGCAGTCTATAGCACCCACTACCCCAGGGTATTCTGCTGTTTGGTGGAAGAGATGCATATTGTTGGTCAACACCTCATGTGTGTTGAGGAAATATATGTGCTCACTGTCATGTGCTGACATGGCATCCAGGAACTGGTGGAATACTCTGAATGCTGATGCCTGTGAGATACCCATGATATCCCAAGTTGTGCTTTGGGAGGTACCTGTGGCTAGTATACATAGGCCTACACATACCTTGGTATCCACTGGGATGAGTTCCCCTTGGCCAGTTTGGTGTTTCAGGTATGGCTGGCATAGCTCAACAATTTGCTATAGGAGGTCTCTGTCCACCCTATAGTGCTCCACTATCTCCAGCTCATGTAGCCCCTGGTAGGTTACCCTGGGTCTGTACACTCTTCTCTGTCTCCCCACTGTGGGTTGTTCGGCAACATTCACATCCTCACCACCCTCAGCCTCTTGCACATGTACTTCTATGTTGCCTGCTGCAGCCCTTCTCATTGTGTAGGTTTGTTTGTTAAAATTTCCACGCTTGTATATACCTGTGATGTAGAGTGTGGAGAAATCAGAGGGGAAGGTGTTTGCTTACTTTATAGTAGTGTTCTGGGCTGGGCTGGTCTGCTGCCTGTGTAATTAGCTGATTCTAATACATTTCACCTGTCAGCTCAGCTAGTTCTCCTTCATTACCTTCCTACTGCTGTTTTGCCTTCCCATTGCCTCCGAGTTCAAATGTGCACAGAGCTGCTATTTCATGGTTTAACTTATTTTTTCTTCCTGTAAAACCCGGTGCATGGCATGTACACCCGCTTACACTTTGTAAAGGGTGTTAGGTTTAGACACACCCCTAGCTTAGCTGTGATAAGCTAGGAACAATCCCGAGCTACAGGGCTCCAGTCCACTTACTGTATGCCTGACACACACCCCCATGATGTCACCTATATCCTAGTCTTGCACCCAGTTATTTATACTCTTAGACTCTTGGGACCTGCCTCACACCCTGGGGAAAACTGGGATTCACTATCCTTCACCTCATTTGCACAGGATTGCCTGCTAATACATAGTTACATGTCCCACACTCAGCCTCCCCCCTTAGCAACCATTACTCACTGGCCAGGTTGTCTTCTGCCTGACATTGACTTGCATGGCAGACTACTGCTTTCAGTTAGAATTCTTATTTTAGTTTTTTTTTTTTTATTATTTTCCCCCGATCCCGTTTGCACGCTGCTGCCCTATGCTTCAATGGACGTGATTGGCGGACATTTCATAAAAGTTGTATTTTGTATATTTGGCATTGTTTGCAATGCTGATGGCCTTCTACTTGGCCATTGGCATGCTTCCTCAATGCTATACAGCCTTTATTTGGAGCTGTCATAGCTCTGTTTTGCAGTTTGCAGCACCGTACTTGGTTACTAACCAAGTACATTTCTGCATATTATGCTAGTCCTGCATGCCCTGATTCCTGCTTCCTGGATGGCAAATGTACCTCATTTGCATGGTTTTCACCTGCAAATGGGGTGATTTGCATATGGGGGCTGGAGACGTACAGCACTAGTGCTACAGCGCTCCCACACATCACACGTGCACATACGTGGATCGCTCGGCCACCATTTTGGCAATATTTCATCTAACACTGATCATGCACGCCGTGCAAGCTTTTTAGAATCCAGGGGATTGTTTCTGTTTGCTGGTTTATGTAATACAGAGTAACAACTACTGAGGCTTCGTTAATGTTATGCTTCAGTTCTAAACATTCATTTTCGGTGTCCTACATGTTTACTTTGTTACAGCTTTTAGTATATCTGCATGCATGTAGTCATGAATGATTGGCATGTCTGCTAACTTATGTATGTAAAGACTATTTAATATGTTGGTGTAATACAAAGCACCATTTGGAAATGTGCATTTTTATTAAACTATATCTGCAAAAAGTCTTGTATAATTAGTTGTGCTAATGAAAACTATATAAGTATTTATACTACCTACATAATTACATATTACACAGTCAATAGCTATATAAGTGTAATTATGAAAAACAATATATACATATGGTTTAACATAAGATGACAGAATGCTGAGTATTGCAATAATTGTTCATTGTTTGTTTTTGTGTGTATCTGTAAATTAATTTCAGTAAACAGTGCAGGCTATGTATGGCATCAGCATTTCACTGATGAAAGTATCAGTACAAATTGTGTATTTCAGTTAAGCTCTAAATTAGACTTTCAAGTATTAAAACAATGACTTGCAAATCAGCAAAGAAAGTGTAATATTTTATTTCCTCTGTACTATTTCTTGCCATCTGTTCCACCTCAACACTCCCAAAGGATTGTCTGATCAGACTTGAACTTTAAACCTATTGCTTCACTGCTGCTGTTGCATTTTGTTTCACTATCCTCGAAAGCTAGAAATCGCCTGTAAAAAGGAATTTTTTACTATTTATGGCCAGACCATGAACAGCAAAGTTGCAATACTTATCATTGATTTAATCTTTTCAACTGATATCTGATTTCTTAGTGTATACCTCCTTTAAAAGAAAGCAGGAAAAACTGAGCATTCAGCATCAATGTGCACTTATACATATTATGTATCAACTTGAGGTTCCGTCCCTTATTGTATATCAAGGGATATCCAGAATATATTTGAGTTTCTACCCCCAATATGAACTGTTGATGGTCTACCATATACAATCACTTGGTCTGTGTGGTATTCATTAACTTAGACACTCCTGTCTTGTCATAATTATAGCTAATCAACTGAGTTATCTCATAAGGTAAACAGTGATACATTGTCTAGCCTGGGAAAGGCCGAAGCGTCCTGCTGTTGGAATGATTAAATCTGAACACCTGTCAGCTAAACTAAATAACTTTTAATTCATTCACTCCACAGCAGTGGTAAGAGTTACACATTGCTTCTTGCATGCAATTAAAAACCTATCCTGAGCTTTGCAGTCAAATTCAGTTAGAGAACAGGATTTATGACATGAGCTGTTATCAAGCTAATTCCTGTGATACAGGGGTTGATTCCTTTAACCTTCATTTGCCTATTATGTGATCTTAAGCAAGTCACTTAACCAAGTAGTGCTTTGGAGCAACTGGAAATGTAGACTAGGCTCATTAATTGTCTCCAGGACCGCATACCTATTAACTGCCCATGAACATATGAGCCTATGTCATAACCATATAAATACATTTTAGTATGCCTTGTATCATAAATACTTATAACATAGCATGTATAACAAAGCTGCTCTTCACAAAATAGTAGTTTTAAAGGTATTGCAATATATATCAGAGGTAATTTTGTTTATATCCATTCCATCCATCCACAACCCCTTTCTCCCACTTTTGCACAGGGGGTCAGGGTGCCATTTCAACTATGACAGATGTAAACATTGGCTCTAGATGATTCCACTTTTTATATCTATATTAAATTAAAAGTGCTAAGATGTCTTGCATTAAAACTATTAAGTGATACAGTGGTGCTGTTTGCATTACTCCTTCATGTAACATGGTTCTTGAGTTTAATTCCCATTGCGGGTGCCATCCGAGCAGAGTCTGCACATCCTCTCTGTTTCAAAGTGGGCTTTCACAGTGTCTCAACTGTTTTCTTCCCACATCTCAAACACACAATTGATGTATTGGTGATCATTTAAACTGTGGTTATATATCTATTATATCTCTCTATATATTCTATGTGTATATATATATATATATATATATATATGCCAAATGGCAAATATACTGATAATCAACTATGAAGCAATGCTAACCGCAGCACAGCTCATGTTAGTAAGTGTAAGCAATGTGTAGGGGAGCTAATTCAATCTCCATAGTGGTATACCTCCTTAAACAGTGCCAACCTTATGTAAGCAGGTGTGCTCATAGCTTAGCGTTTTCAAAACTGGCCAATCACAGCAAAGTGTGGGAAAATTGCCATATTTAAACCCCACAGGCGGGAATACATCTCATAACTAGTTGTAGCTTGCCACTGCAGGCAGAATGGCTGGTGTGGGTGAAGGCACTCGATTCAGAGCGCAGCAATGGGGCATCCAAGAGTCAAAATTGATGGCATGGCTCCTGGTAAAACACCATGATCAGAGACTACTGCAGGGCCAGTACCAGGGCTCGCAGTACAAAATGGAGGCCTGGGACAGTCTCACCCGTGACCTCACCTGTGCCACAGGTATCCCCCGGACTGGTGAGCAGGTCAGGCACTACCATGCTGACCTGAATCGGCGGAGGGAGGATGTCCTGGAACAGTGGTTCCAGGAGTGTCGGCAGATGGCCAATGCCCCAGTACTGAGTAAGTACACATTTTACTAAGTAGTAAAAAATTGCCTAGCTTGTGTATACTATGGATAGGTATGGCTAAATATCAATGCACTTCTTTGACAGCTGCAGATGAGCGGGCTGTGAACCAGCAAGCCCATGATGCTAGGCTGCAAAGGCTGCATCGCGAGGCAGGTTAGTAATCAGTCTGCATGTTCTGTCATAACAAAGATTATAAGAGCCTTAGAAAGTGTTGTACCAGTAGAAATAAATGTGTTAATAGTCTGTGAATAAAGGTATAACCCCCGGAGTGCTTCTGTTTACTCTTCTCTCATATGTTTGTGATCTGTTCCATACTATAAATAGTACTGTTGTATCTTAAGCAGTGTCACCCATAGCGTGGTATGCAGATAAAATGGGTATGAAATTCTGTATAACAATATTGCAGTGCCAAGAGGTCAGTCATATTGTACAAGTTAGGGAGACTTAGAAAGAAAACATTCAAAAGCTGTACATCAATTCCCTGACAGCACAGTGTACTGTTATGTTAGCAATAATTTTTTTGTCACACATAGCAGGGGTTTGACTTCTGGGAGTGCTACTAAGTTGTATGCATAATCATACCCCACAACCATACAGAATGTGATGCAATGTTCATATAGAAAGCTGTATGCATAATTACACCCAACAACTGTACAGAATTTGCTTGAATGTTCAAATTGTAAGCTGTATGCATATTTATACCCCACAACTGTTCCAGTCTGCCCAGTATGTCCAGATAAATGGCCTATATCGCCAGCTTGGTACCCTGTTCCCCTACAAATTCAGTGTGATGATCAAGAAATGTAAGCAGCTGTCAATGACATATAACTGATAGTCATACGTGTATATAGTCAGAGAATGTATATGAAAACAAACCTGTCATTCTAGCACCTCACCCAATGTGTATGAAAGCAATTAACAACATATGTTGCATTAACACCTGCAGCCTGTCATGCCTGTATTTAAGACACAGGTCACATATATAATAATCTATAAACATACCAGTGTACAATATAAGGCCATTGTGTAGTGTAATAATACATGTAAGGGAAAGATCACTGCAGTGACTAAGAATGTTGAGAAAACTACAAGGATATATTAGTTGTTAATTGAATCCTCTCTCTCACTCCTACCATATGTGCATAATAACCCAATGACACTCCTCAACTGGTATGTGTACACTCCAAACGTTTTTGGGACATATGTCCTAATGGTTAGTAAATATTCACATTTGTTTCTATGCATGTGTCATGTTAAAATACACCCATATTGGTGGCCTGTTGCCATCAGTGAAACCTGTAATGGCCATTGTTGTTCCATATATGCATGTGCTAAATCTGGTGTGTCGGGTTAATGGGAATACCTATACATACTGTTATAACTAATCCTGAATGCTGTTGACTGTTACTAACTCATATCTGCCATAAATCTGTAACAACACAGCTTGTATGGGAAGGCCGGTCACAGCAGACCTACCTGTCCCACCTCAGCTGGCCATGGCACCAGGCACCAGCACATCAGGGGCCCAGCTTGGGACCTCCTCCTCTGTGGGCCCTGCACCACCTTCAGGAGGAATTGCTGCAAGGGATGAGGCTCACCCCCCCCCCTCAGAGCGGGCGCAGAGGGGAACCTGTCACCCATCAACAGGTCTGGGCCATGGTGCATAGGGAGCTTGATCTGGAGTATCAAGAGAGACTACACCAGCTTGAGGGCCGAGTGGCGCTATTAGAGTGTGAGCCTGCCCCTCCTACACAGCCCCCAGCACAGCCACCTTCGGGGCCGTGAAGGTGCAGTGGTGACTGCCCATGTGTGGGGACCTCAGTCCCACTGTTTCCAGTTGGGGGCTCATGGGCTTGCGACTTCCAAACACCCCTCCTGTCCAAGGTGTTTACCCCCCACATGTGTCATATATCGGCCCTGTATATGTCTTGTGTGTCTTGTCTGTTAACCTACCCAACCTCCCTCCCCAAATATACCTACTACCCCTCCCCAACATCCTACTCTCACATGAAAAAAAAAGGGCTATCGGCTATCTGTTCCCACAAAAAAATCTCGCCCCATACATAGCTGTCCATTTTGCTCATGTGTCCACTGGGCACATGTAATCTGGTCTAATTGGCATCACAATGAATATAAGTTGTCCTCATCCCTCTCCCAGGGTTTTGAGGGTCCAAATGTACCTGCAAATATAGTATATATGCACATCTGTTGCTATAGAAGAAATGGGCAGCTATGGACCTTTCCTATACCCTTCCTGCACATGCCTAGCTATTTTCCCTACTGTCTTTCCCTCTTTGTGACCCATTGTTCACCACTTTCCTATCAACCCCTTTTTCTTTTCATTTAAAGGAATTAGCACGGGCATAAGTGGCAGTAAGCACTGTTGAGCAGCGATAAGTGGGTTTGCATGGGTTTGCATGAGGGTAAGCGAAGCCTATGCAGGTTAAGGAATCTGAAGCCAACTGACTGTAAGAAAACATAAGCGAAGGTTGGCAGTGTTTACCGTCGCGCAAACCAATGCAAACCCACTTACAACTGCTCAAAAGTGCCTTAATCACACTGTATCCAATGGCCCTTGTTCTACTTAGCAACCAAATAAGCAGCTTCTGCTAGAATCAAACCCAAGACCCTACACACCATAGCCAAAGTGATTTACCACTAAGCCATCTTAGGTGTACATATAGTTGATGTATTCACAAACATATCATCCAGCCCAGTCATTCGACAGTACAGAGAATTTATTCCAACATGTAGATGTATGTGTGTGAGTAAATATATTAATGTCTAAATGGTTACAACATATTGATATATGTATATATATATATATATATATATATATATATATATATATATATATATATATATATATATATATAAATATCTATGAATATATAAACATGCAAATGCCTACATCTATAGATATATATGTCCACATCTACATGTCTAAATATATACGGCAGGTTATATACTTATGTCAGCATGTATGTATATATATATATATATATATATATATATATATATATATATATATATATATATACACATATATAGGCATATACAGACATACATCTGTAGATAATGGGGAAATAACAAAACATATATGTCCTCATGCAACATTAATGGGGTTGAGAGGCCCCACAATATCGTCTGATGCGTATAGGTATACCCCCCAGCCAAGCACGACCCCCCTGTAATACAGTACCAAGTGTTGCAGATCCCATAACCAGGGTCATCCCTAGGATACATATACGCAGACACATATATGCAGATACAGGTATTTATATATATATATATATATATATATATATATATATATATATATATATATATATATATATATATATATGTAACTGCACATACACACACACACAGAGATTTGTACAGTAATATACATATGTAGTACATGCACACAATATGGAGCAGCCAGTATTCCTACAGTCACCACCTTACCAACTGGAAACTGTATGAGCCACCCATATGAATGACATTCATAGCCTGCAACATATACCCACAGAGATATCAAGTTGTGCATAAATGAACATGAAAGCTTTATTTGTGTACTATGACAGTTGTATATGCCATGTCATATAGCTGTTTAGAAACTGACATCCATATGAGCAGTGTAATGCAACTGTGAAACAGTTATACTAAGACAGTAGCCTGGAAAGGTTGACATATGTTGCTGTCCAGGCCGAGGCCCCCAAGTAGAACATTAGTAATGACAGACTGGGCCACAGCATACCAGACAATCACCAGTATGTAATGCAGATGTATAGGTCAGCAGCCTCTATCTACACTCTGTACACAATCCCTAGGGGGGACAGACCCCAGTTGATGTATAGATGTACAGGGATGTATCTGTTACCTAACAAGGCATACCTGATACCATCACAATCACACTGACAAACATAACATCCCATATGGCAGGAGGCAGTAGGCCTGCATTTAACCAAGGTGGATTGTAAGGTAAAGTACATCCAGATATCTCAAGGCAGCCTATCCCAGATACCCACACATGTTGTAACAGCCTAGGTTAGTCATGGTACACCCCCCTACACTCACTAATACTGGGTCATATACCACTGTAACATACACTGGCCTCTGGAGTGCATTAGGGCACACATGTATTGGGTAGGTGAAACCCACACATATATGGCCCCAACCCCCCAGTATGTGTGAGGGACACAACAGCAGTGGAGTGATGGCAGGAATGACAGCATGACGTACACACAGCCCACTACATAACAACCCCTGGCAGCATGTCATATGTGCAAAGCCTGGTATGTAGGTGGAGGACAGAGGATGGAACACAGGCACATATGTGTAAAACTGTTGTCATACAGTAAGCAAGATATGTATATGTGCACATATCTATATGGATATATGTATACTTATTTATACATATATGTTCACCATATGTCCTGCATATGGAGTGGAGCCCTACCTCAGCCCCAATAGTCCCAACCTCTCAGTATATTTGTAGACTATTGCTGCTGTAATAGGGATTGTCTTCACAGAGATGGTGTGTGTGGGAGGCCACATCTGCCATTAACATGTGCGCCATTGGCTACTTGCAGACATCCTACAGTCATCATAGTACAGTACCACTGCTAGCACAGTAACGCCCCTGTGGACTACAGCTGCAATATGGTAATATATGTGGACAGTCTGACACACTCGGGTCCATTCAGGGGTATACACAGAAACCCTTCATGCAAGACATGTGGACCAGGCCTGTCAATGTGGATGTTACCAGTCATGTAGATGGGTATAACACATACATACTGGTATACATTTGCCCCCATATGTTATGCATTCATACACCCCTGTCTGTCCTGACACATAATAACCGCTGGTACAGAGGTGCCATGGCCACATACTATCCAGTAGTTACTGACATACATCTGAACAGCATCCCACTGCTTTGTCTGACATACATGACTGTCATGGTGGCCAGGCAGCAGTACATTTGGCAAGTATTTGGACATGACATCTCACTGGAGAAGTACAGCAAGCTTCTAGGCATGTAACAAAGCACAGTGCAGGCTACAGGCAGACTGACTCAACACTGGGCTACATCTCCTATGTGGGAATACACATGTACCTACATAGATAGCAGGCTCTGCAGGCATGTCACATCACAGAGTAACAGACACCTGTATGAATGGGCATAACCACAACCAATGTGAACACAGTCACAGTCACATATGGTAAGCTAGCGTACTATCACAGTATATGGGCCATCTGATGTACACCATCCTTATATAAGCCACTCACACAACAACCCTACATATACTGGGCCACTACACAATGTGGTTCAATGGCTGTCTGTGGTTTGGGACATGTGTATATTCGCCCTACAAACATGTAAGCTGATAGGGTGACATACAGTGGAGCAGCATGTAATATCAGATAGAATAGGGCCGAGAACAATGGCATCTACCACAGTCTCTACACAGGCCAAGGTACATATGGACTATACACACACTTTCAACAATTACCAGCCATAGACATACCTCAGTACTGTACACACAACCACGGAATGCCCAGGCTATGTCCTCAAATATAACCCCTACTATACATAACATGTGTAGCAGTCTGATATCTCAGTGGCTTATCAGATATGCTGTCACTGAATATGGTGTACAGAACATATGCGCCCCCTACTGCATGACATACATACAAAGGTTGACAGGGTTGTGGCTGGAGACACAAACACAGGCCCAATATTGACTTGTTGCTGTGATGACCTCATACATTTCCTGTTGTAACAGGGTTTGATGCGACATATGTCCTATGAGGGATATAACGTCAGTAACTCTCCTGGCTGTCGCCATCTACTGACTGCAATCCTCACACTACCTTCTGCAGTTGAGAGATATGTGCTCAGTGGGTAACACAAGGAACACAAGGCACCACACACTGCCCAGTCTGCGGATGACCCTACAGATGGGGATTCCTCATAAACATAGCACTGACATGACAAGTATTAAAACATGTAGGACAGCCATATCCACACACACCCTGTTAAACCAATAGTACCCCAACTGCAGTATAGCGGCACTTCCAGTCTGTAGTCAGGACAGGCACATCCCCCTCCTGTGTGTTGGCCTGTTTCCACAGTGTATGTTGTCAGAGGTAGGTCCCCAATCCATCTGTGATGCTGTTTGCCAAACAACAGATCTAGTTCCTGCTCACAGTGATGATAAGGCCCAACACCAACAAGGTGTTCCTAGATATTGGAGTGTGTTTCCATGCCATTGGCTATGGGAATGTTACCACAGCTGTTCCACATGCAATCTGTTAGGGGAGGGCTATAATCTGTGCAGAGGCCATCAGCTGATCATGAGCATCACTGACAATACACATGTCGCTGCCTAAGCAAAGCAGGTGTAAGTCTCCACATCCACCAGAGAGGGAGTGAGAGAGGCAGACAGAGGCAAAGATAAGTCAGGGTGGGTTGGGAGAGTAAAAGGTGAGTCTGTTTGTATCACACACCTACCAGTCCTGGGTTTCAAACCTGTGACTGACTATGTACTGATATCACATCTGTTATCCCTGCATGGTGGATATTGTGATTTATGCTAGGGGCACGATAAAAGAATATTTACAAACACACTCAACATTGGGTCCAGTTGTTACATACTCACAACTACCCCGAAACAGGACATGAATGACATACATCAGCACCTTAAGACACATACATGCACACACCTGTCACATCTGGTAGCAGAACCCAAAGGTGTACTTCACAGTCATTGACATCAGTAGGATTGGCAAAGTAGGGAATTTGAATTATATTGAGTGTGACTAACCTAAATTGTCCTTATCAGTCTGTATGCATTAACTGCTGTTCTGGCCAGAACAAATATAACCTGCCTTTGCAAGTCATTAACTCAGGACCCTGTACACTATAGTCACAGTAATTAACCAGTCAGCCATCACAGCAATACATGGGACTGCGGTTCCACCAAAGTAATCCCACCATAGGCTAATCAAACTGAACATGTGAAAGGAATGTATATACAGTTGTCTGTAAAATGTAAAAGACCTCTCTAAGGACAACTCCATGCTACTCAAGGCAGAAGTGACAATGTTTGTGACACCCATGGAGACAGGAGCTGACAGTTTAACTGATGAATCCTGCACTAAGACACTGTATGAGCACAACCACTTGTGCATGATTCCTGACATCCCACATAGAACCACAGCACTCACCTCCCAAATAATCAAGCCAGTCTGGTGGTCTCCTGCCATTAACAGAGTATACAACAGACGGTAGACACTGTTGAAGGAAAAAGGATAATCCCAGGATGCAAACAACTCCCTTACCAGCCCCAGTAAGACATTGAGATCCCTCATGGAATCCTCCAAAGCTGATTATGTAACTAAAATCGCCAAACTTCCACAAACAATCACACAGCATTCTATAGTTATGTCCGAATTCTAACTGGCAATGCTCAGAAGTGCTCTTAGCTGCAACAGAATGGCATTACATAGTCTGCTCCCACGGAATGTGCCAATATTCTGGAAGATTGATTTAGTGCCACATTCACCCCCTCACACCCCCAAAAGGGCCCATATCAATACGTAAAGGGTTCCATTGCCCAGTAATCATGGCCACACAGGCAGGAAATGCACTACCCACAGCTAAGAATACAGCATCCATGGGACCAGATGGCACCCTGGGCTGTGTACTACATGAATTACAAAATGGAATGGGAACTCACCTAACTGCCATGTGTAATCATAGCCTCGCATCAGGCCTGGTGCCCACTGAGTGTAGCACAGCTGCAGTTACCCACTCCACAATGGGGGATCCACCTGTGATCCCTGGAACTACCGTCACATCAGTCTGACTTGCTAATCTGCATGGCCATGGAATGCATTATCAGGGATGTTATGAACGCAGACATTGGCAACCCTAAAACACTGGACCCCACACAGATTGGGCTCATGGAGGGCCAATCTTGTCTCCTGAAATGATTGACTGCTTTGACTCAGTCTCCATAGCTGTTGAAGAGGGTAAGGCAGTCCACAAAGCCTCTGTGGACATCACCAAGTACTTCAACACCATCCCCCAGTCTGGAAACATAGATTAACATACTAATCCGACCAAACATCCCTATGCCACTCGCTGGTTTACCACATGGCTTACTGACAGAACCCAAACTGTAGGTGTAACTGACTCCAAATCCATCTCCAGACAAGTGACAAGTGGAGTACTTCAGGGTTCAGCCCTGGGACCACTGTTGTTTGGCATCTACATCTCAGAAGTACAGGCTAATTGTATGGGACTCTAGCTAACAAAGATAACAGATGATTGCAAAATGGGAGTCATTATGAGCCTGACTGTACTGCATGAAATGTTACTGATACCAGCCTGACATCATACAGGTGGGATGGAGTACTGTTGACATCTTGTGCCCTTGCCGTGTAAGGTCCTGGTTATGGGATCTGCAACATTTGGTAGTGTATTGCAGATCAGACATGTTTGGCTGTGGGGGGGGGGGGGATAGCTATTCATATATGGCATATGTTGTTTGTGCCTTTCAACCCCATTAATGGAGCATATGGACATATATGTTTCTGCTATTTTCCCACTTTATCTACAGATGTATGTCCATATATACCTATATATATATATATATATATATATATATATATATATATATATATATATATATATATATATATATATACATATATGTGTGTATATATATATATATATATATATATATATATATATATATATATATATATATATTCATATATATATATATATATATATATATATATATATATATATATATATATATTTACATATATCAATATGCTGTATCTGTTTAGACATTAATATATTTTCACACACACATACATCTACATGTTGGAATACTTCTTGTAACAATAGGCATCCCACCCCACAGCCAAACAAGTGACTGGCCTTGATGTCACATGTATGGGTATGGCTTTGCACCCCAGCCTCTCAGCTAATTACATCCGTTATCCCTGTATGGTTGACATTGTGATATATAGTAGGGCCTCCATAAAAGAAATAAGCAAGATCCTCTCCACATTGCCCACTGCTTTCACACACTCACAACCACCTCTACACAGGATATGAGTTACAAACACACACCTGTTATGTTTGGCAGTTGAACCCCTACCTAACTAGTTTATTACACTACAGCACTACGCAGTTATAGTACGTACCATGGACATTACTGAAGTATTTCTTCCCCAAAGGTGTATTTTACATTGAATGACATCAGCAGGATTACCAAAGAAGGTAATTTCAACTGTACTGTGAGTGACTAGCCTAAAATGCATTGCTCCCTACACAAACAGTGTGACACACACAAAACATCCACAACTGATGTGTGGGTATAGAACCCCTGACCAAGGTCTATATCACACTACATCATGAAGCTGCTATAGGACACAACACAGGGATTACTAGAGAAGCACTTCCCCAAAGGTGTATTTCACAATGAATGACATCAGCAGGATGGCCAAAGTAGAGCATTCAAAATGTACTGTGAGTGTGTAGCCTTTAATGCATTCCTCCATACACAGACATTGGAACACACACAAAACATCCAGAACTGCCATGGGTGGAGATGGAACCCTACCACAGCTCTAGATCACACTACAGCTGTACGCAGTTACAGGATGTGCTACAGGGATTACTGAGCTACAACCTTCCCAGAGATGTATTTCTAGTGAGTGACATCAGCAGCCTTGACAAAGTTGAGTATATGAGTTGTACGGAGTGTGAGTAGTCTAAAAAGCACTGCTCTCTACTCAGTCAGACACACATATATACAGAGTTGGCAAGTCTGGGGTTAGAACACCTACCTAACTACTTTATCACACAACAGCTGTATGCAGTTACAGGATGCACTACAGGGATTGCTAGGGTATTACTTTCCAGGAGTTGTATTTCCAGGTGAGTGACAACAACAGCCTTGCTAAAGTTGAGTATATGAATTGTACGAAGTGTGAGTGGCTTAAAAAGCATTGCTCTTTACTCAGTCAGAAACACACACATTTACACACCAACACAGTTGCCAAGTCTGGGGTTAGAACACCTACCTAACTACTTTATTACACAACAGCTGTATGCAGTTACAGGACGCACTACAGGGATTACTAGGCTATTATTTTCCCAGAGTTGTATTTCCAGGTGAGTGACATCAGCAGCCTTGCCAAAGTTGAGTATATGAATTGTACGGAGTGTGAGTGGCCTAAAAAGCATTGCTCTCTACTCAGACAGACACACAGATTCAAACACCAACACACACATACACACACATATATACACACACAAACACGCACACACACACACACACACACACACACACACACACACACACTTGCCAGGACTGGGGTTAGAACACCGACCTAACTACTTTATCATACTACAGCAGTACAGAGTTACAGGGCACACTATGGAGATTACTGATTTATGATATTCCCAGAGGTGTATTGCTAGGTGCATTGCTAGGTGAGTGACATCAGCAAAGGTGAGTATATGAATTGTATGGAGTGTGAGTAGCCTAAAAAGCATTTCTCTCTACACAGTCAGAGACAGAAAGACATGCACACAAACACACACTCACACAGTTGCCAAGTCTGGGGTTAGAACTACTACCTAACTAGTTTATCACTACAGCAGTACACAGTTATGGGACACGCCATGGGGATTACTGAGCTACAGTTCTCCCAGAGGTGTATTTCCCATTGGATGACCTCAGCAGGCTTGTCATGATACTGCTATGGGGAGGGCGGTGTGTGTATGGGCCATAACCCATTCATGAAGGGGTTGTCATGCCACATGCAGGCACACACGGAGTCAGATGCCACAGGTACGTGTATACAGCTACTAGGTGATTACTTTCTTGCATTGTCATGTTGCACAGCTTGCACGTGCACCATATAGTCTGTCATGCTGACAGATACTGGTGGCTAGTATCTGCAGCGAGTGACACCTGCACCTCATGTGTTTGGGGCCCTTTGGCTATGTGCTGAGTGGGACAGGCCCAGATGGCTCCTTGTCACTGTCACCCTCTTCCATACATCTATGTCCATCTACCTTTGGCTTATTATAGTGTGTTGTCCTTACATATATGTCTGTATTCCCATCCACTGTGTGTGCAAGGCAGGAGTAGTACATACTGACATGTGTCTGCACTAAGAATTGCGACTGCCAGATATGTCTGGTCCACTGGTGTTGCAGACATGGCTTTCATGTGTTTAAGTGTGTGAGCATGCCCAGTATGACCTTTCAGTATGGTGTTGACTGACGTTGCCTTCATTCGTCTATGTGTGTGCATATGTCCAGTATGGCCATCTATATTGCATGTGCTGATCAAGTCCAGGTAGTTTGTACTGCGATGCTGACCTTTGTAATGTACACTGACAGGTAGCATGCTGTGTCTGCTGGATATACATCAGTCATTTGGCATTGACTGTTGCTACATTTCTGCATGGGGGGGCACCTGACTGTTTCTACATTTCTACACGGGGGGGGCACACCTGACTGTTATTATAAGTGTAAGTTGGATGGTGGGGCACACCTGACATGTTTAGTCATTTGCTAGGACTGTACTTGTATGTCGGGTACACCATTTCAGTCTGTGGACGTACCTATCATGCTGGCTAGAGGCATACCAGTGTACTACAGATCTTAGCTTTCACTACCTACATATTAGTTTCTGACTTCCTAGACTTCATAACTTACATCCAACTGCTTGGCCTGCTGTAGTCTGTCTGTGTAGGCCTGCAGGAGGGGTTACCCATAGGGCTCATTCAGAGGCCATAGTACAGCATTTGTTTGTGTTTGTCTACACCTATCCTGCCAGCTGTGACTGTTGTTGGGTATGTGCCCCCCCCCAACTGGCATGTCTGAGTCACTTACCTTGTGTGTGTCCCAGTATTGAGGGTGGTGCTGCAGGGCTGCCTATGTCAGATGCACATAGTACACTCCCTATACATGGTTTAGCGCAGGTAGTGTCATGCTTGGCATCTCTTTCACTGTATGGGCGAGTTGGAGAGAGGTGTCATTCCCTGGGTCCCTACAGTGTCAGTGCATGTGCTATGCATTGCCTCTTTGTCAAGGCTAGGGCATACTGGGCATGCCTCCTTCTGACTACTGGGGCAGGCTCAGGTTGTTCCTCCTCAGAGTCACTCTGTGCCTGTGCAGGCCTTGGCACTTATGGGGGGCTGTGTGGCCCTGCCCCATGCTGTTCCTGCTGCAGCTGTTTCCGCAGGATCATATTGTGTAGCATGGCACATACAAGGACAATTTGGGTTCATGTAGTTGGTGAGTACTGCAAGACTTTACCAGATGTGTCCAGGCACCGGAACTGTGACTTGAGCATCCCAAACACACACTCTATTATGATTCATGTTTGTGCATGTGCCTCATTATGGAGTTCTTGTTTGAGTGTATGTGCATTTCTGATGGGTGTCATCAGCCATGGCTCCAGCGTGTATCCAGCATCCCCCACTAGGTGGCCGTGTGGGATGTCCCCATTGGCAAATGTGTGGTACAGCTTCATCAGATGCCAGATGTGGGAATCGTGGTAGCTTCCAGGCCAGCCAGCACACACATTAATTATTATGCCCTGGGCATTGCACATGACCTGGCAGTTGATGGAGGGGAAGTCCTTGCGGTTGATGTAGACCCTGTCTTGCTCACCTGGTGGTGCTTTAATGCATATGTGCATGCAGTCTATTGTACCCACTACCTCAGGGTATTCTGCTATTTGGTGGAAGAGGCGCATATTGCTGGCCAACGCCTCACGGGTGATGGGGAAATATATGTGCTCACCAACATGTGCTGACATGGCATCCAGGAACTGGTGGAGTACCATGGATGCTGATGCCTGTAAAATCCCCATAATATCCCCAGTTGGCCTTTGGAAGGTACCTGTAGCTAGTATTCTTAGGCCTTCACATACCTTGGTATCCACTGGGATGGGTTCCCCTCTGTTTGTTCTGTGTGTGAGGCATGGCTGGCACAGCTCAACAATTTGCTTTAGGAGGTTTTGTAAAATTTCCCTGTCTGTATACACCGGTGGGACAGAGGTTTTGGGAAAAACAAGGGGGACAGGTGTTTGCATAGTTTATAGTGGTGTGCTAGGCTGGGCTGGGCTGCTGCCTGTGTAACTGGCTGTTTCTGATACATTTTACCTGTCATCTACGCTAGTTCTCCTTGATTACCTTCCTACTGCTGTTTTCCATTCCCATTGCCTCCTTGTTTAAGCCTGTGTGCGCACCGCGCAAATGGAGTACTCAAATGTGCACAGAGCTGCTATTTCCTGGTTTAACTTCCTTTTTCTTCCTGTATGACCTGGTGCGCAGCATGCACACCCGCTTACCACTTTGTAAAGAGTGTTAGGCAGTTTGGAAACACCTCTAGCTTAGCTGTGCTAAGCTAGGAGCAGTCCTGAGCCACAGGTCTCCAATCCACTTACAGTATGTCTGACACACACCCCCATGATGTCACCTATATCCTAGTCTTGCACCCAGCTATTTATACTCTTACACTCTTGGGACCTGCCTCACACCCTGGGAATATCTGGGATGCACTAATCTTTCCCTCATTTGCATAGGATTGCCTACTAATGCATAGTTACATGTCCCACACTGAGCCTCCCCCCTTAGCAAACACCACTCACTGGCCAAGTTGTCTTTTGCCTGCCACTGACTTACATAGTTACATGTCCCACACTGAGCCTCCCCCCTTAGCAAGCACCACTCACTGGCCAAGTTGTCTTTTGCCTGCCATTGACTTGCATGGCAGAATACTGATTTTTGTTAGAATGCTCATTTTCAGTTTATTTTATTATTTCCCCCCCATCCCGTTTGCGCGCCGCTGCCCTATGCTTAAACAGCCGACATCTGCGAAAAAAAAATAAAAGTTGTTTTATTTTTTTTAAACAGTTTGCAATGCCACTGGCCTTCTACTTGGCCATTGGCATGCTTCCTCAATAATATGCAGCCTTTATTTGGAGCTGTCATATCTCCGTTTTGGAATTTGCAGAAATGTACTTGGTTACTAACCGAGTACATTTCTGCAGCTAGCATTTGTCTTGCTTGGACTATTGCAAGCTTCCTGGATTGCAAAATCACCTCATTTGCATGCTTTTCTCCTGCAAATGAGGTGATTTGCATACCAGGGCTTAGTCCATGCAGGATTAGTGCTGGAGCTTTCGTGCACGCCCCTGCAGGCTGTTCCTGGATCACACGGCAGACATATTGCCTGCGTGGACTCCTGCACTCATCTTGCACTCCATGCAAGCTTTTGAGAATCCAGGAGCCTGTCTTAGTATATGTTCAATTTTGTCAGTGTTTTGTCTTTAGATATTTTTCAGTTTAGATATTTTGCTGTCAATCATTTTACTATTGATCATATGTTGTTTAGATCATTTCAAGCACATCCATATGTATGTGTATGTATATATATATATATATATATATATATATATATATATATATATATATATATATATATATATATGGGTCTAGGACTAGTCACTGAAAGCACATTTTACTGAAAGCCAAATGATTGTGCACAAATCATTGAAAGCTCAATTTACTGAAAACACAATTCACTGAAACACATTTCACTGAAAGTTATATATGGCCTTTTTCCCACTGTAGTGTGGCCCTGGAGTTAGTATATATAGTAAGGGGGGTGGGGGCATAGCCCCCCCACATAGTTTGGATATATATTATGTTCAGAAAAGAGTAATTTATTGGAATTGCAATTATTCATGTATATAGTTCAAAATATTTAAAATAGGTGGGAGGCTACGCCACCCACACCCCCCATTGTGGGGAGCATCCCCCCCCCTACTATATATACTAACTACAGGGTCGCACTACAGTGAAAAACATATAACTTTCAGTGATGTGTTCAGTGATTGTGTTTTCAAATGCACAGTTAAATGTGTTTCAGTGAAATGTGTTTTCAGTGAATAGTCCTAGACCCATATATATATATATATATATATATATATATATATATATATATATATATATACAAATATCTCACATCTTTCCCTAATTATGTATGATATCCCTGATTTTGGCTCATATTTTTCCTGTCCCTCATACATTTTTTGATTTTCTCATAAATCATTGAGGACTACATTCAGTCAATAACGCCAATCATTATAGTTTCATACTTCTGATTGTTAAAAAATATGTGTTGAAGCAAAACCTTTTCTGTTAACTTTTAATTGAATTAAAATGATATTGGGCTTTTGTCTCCTATTATTTTTGGCTTGGTCCAAAATCTTTGAATATAGAAGTTGAGGGGAGAATATAAATGCTTTCATAACTCTCATACAATTATTTATATTTCTGCAAATTTTATTCATTTCAAATGACCATTCATAAAATAACAAACACCTTTCTGTGTGTAAACTGGTTTTGATATCGAGTAATATTGAACTTAACTCAGGGATGGCTTATGGTACTGTTTGCATGGCTAGAGACCCTCTTTAGAAAGAGAAAGAAACATATTAAAGTCAGAAAGTTAATTTTTTTTTTACTTTGTATTTTGTTCTTATTGTTTGGAATGGCACTCGTGCTAAGGAAAGCCAAAGAAAAAGAGTTTTGTTTGCTTCTCAGGCTGTTCACAAAAATAGTCTGACAAAGGCTGGATGTAGATTTACTCTACCACTCGGTGCACCTCTGCAGCATTGTTGATGGCATCAGAAATGTCAGTCAACAAGCATCACGTGAGGATTGCTATAAGAAGTAGTATAGAGCTTTCCTGTTTGCTCATGCTGCCTCAGCCTGGGACTGAAAGTGAAAGGAGTATAGGACTGCAAAAGCATGAGCATGGGAATAAGTTTATTTTACATTTACTGTATCTGCCTCCTACTGCCAGCATGTAGGAATGTAAGTACTTAATTTATTTAAGTGTGTGTGTGTGTGTGTGTGTGTGTGTGTGTGTGTGTGTGTGTGTGTGTGTGTGTGTGTGTGTGCACCTGCGTGTGTGTGTGTGTGCGTGTGTGTGTGTGTGTGTGTGTGTGTGTGTGTGTGTGTGTGTGTGTGTGTGTGTGTGTGTGTGTGTGTGTGTGTGTGTGTGTGTGTGTGTGTGTGTGTGTGTGTGTGTGTGTGTGTGTGTGTGTGCACCCGCGCACGTGTGTGTGTGTGTGTGTGTGTGTGTGTGTGTGTGTGTGTGTGTGTGCACCCGCGCACGTGTGTGTGTGTGTGTGTGTGTGTGTGTGTGTGTTTGTGTGTGTGTGTGTGTGTGTGTGTGTGTGTGTGTGTGTGTGTGTGTGTGTGTGTGTGTGTGTGTGTGTGTGTGTGTGTGTGAGTGTGTGTGCAGCTGTATGCAATATCTGTCTGATTGCATGCATGGTGTTGCAGATCATGCCACCTGTCTCTTGATTTTTTGCCTCATGTTTTGGTCTGTTATTCAAAAATGTGTGGTTTTTTTTCTGGCAAATCAACGAGCACTGCAGTTATAAATAATGACAGATATTTGAGTTTCAGACTTATTAGCCTTCAGAAAAAGCATGCTAATTCAAAGCCTGTTATTCTATCAATAATGCCGATTTAAATAATTTTCTTACAAAAGCCAGTAGCTACCCCTGATTTTATCTGTGCACAAGAATGCTGAGCTTATTCCTTCCTTTTTGAGTGAAGATATTGAGACATGGGGGGGGGGGGGCTGCAATTTGTTGTATGCTATATTTTAATAGCAATGAGCCAAGAACATAAATACCTGTGTGGCTGTCATTTATGTATTTATTCATTCAATTGTAATCAAACTGAGACACAGATACAGTCATACAACTATATGTAACTGATGGTAACATTTCTGTGTGTGGGAGGAGGTATAGGTGTTCTCAACTGTCCTTGATTTTACATATCTCTAATTTTTGCCTCATTTTTAGTCTGTTCTTTGCAATGTTTGTGGCATTTCTGAAAAATCAATGAACTTTGTTGTCATGTGTTTTAGGCTTAATAGTCTACAGAAAAAGCATGTTAAAGTGTTTTATTACACTGTATGACTACATGCTGGCATCTGGTGAGATAAGTGCTGTGATGTATTTTGTTATATATAATTCTATTTATCTGGGCCTTTTTTATAAAAGGTTTTGCAATGTTTTATGAAATCATGTCCCAAAAGTTTAGTGTTGCTACTTCTGATGTAATATTAGGCATTTGTTCACTGATTTTAATGGACAAATCTCCTCGTGTGCATCATGAGTTATAGAGGTTAAAGATCATTGTTTAACCTTAGTGGCATCAGCATGGAGAAAACAGATTTTGTGAGGGATATTTTTTTTATATTTAAAGAATACTGAAAATATTCCCGAATAGAATTCAACTCCTGTTTGTGCCACGTACAATGTGAAAGGTAAGTCATGCAAGTGTGTCAAAACTTCAGTACAGTCTCAAATAAAAGAAAAAACTAAGCAGCTGTTCTGGCATTAATAGATAAAAAAGTAGAGCTATAAAAATGTACACCCAGTAAAATATACAAAAGCTTGTTAATAAAAAAATCAATAAAAAAGTAAAATAACCTGTTATTGCAGCACGTTTCTAAGTAAAGGAAGTAGTTTACCCTGTTTTTTTTTTTTTTTTTGTAAACACTTTATTAAATCACATTTGGACTTCAGTCATATGAGCACCACTTTTTTTTTCATTTTTTCCTTGCTACTTCAAGGAAGAAGTTGAGTTCTGTTTTTGAGGGGTGGGCTGTAGCATTTTGTGCATTGCATTTTGACTGCAATGAGCTGAGAGGATAAATTCTCATTTGGCAGTTATTTATATATGTGTCCGTTCATTTCCTCACAATCAAGGTTCTGAGGTATGCAGTAACAGTCATAGAAGTGCATTTTATAGTTGCATCTGTGTATTTTAGTGAATCTGTGCATGTGGTTAAAATAAATTACTGTGCTCAGATATTATTATTTTTTATTGCAATGTTATGTCTTAGATGTACACAATCAGTACCGATGACTTAAATTTCTGGGCACAACGGCTTTTTGTGGATGAAAGTGATTGACACATTTGTTATTGTTTTCAAGTTAAGCAGTAATTATTCTGGCTTTGCAGAAGTAGTGTGCATTTGTGTGCAAAAGTGATTATACTTTAACACAGCATGATAACTGAGGTGTGCATAGTCAAAGTGGCTGTAACTGATGAGTATGAGGGGGGTAGTAAAAAGCAACACATTAGCCATATTTTTTTTCACTTTCTATCACAATGAAAAGTCAGTATTGGCCTCAGTTAGTGGCTGTCTTTGATGGTCTAGACATGATGTGAGTGACAACAACTGTTTTTTGGCACAGCCGATATATTGCCATATAATAGTGCTTGGTACTGTGGTTATGTTTTTGGCTATGATTCCTTCTCAGTGGAATCTGCATGTACACTCTTTCTCTGTGTAGGTTTTAGCCATGTACTTTGATTTCTTCCCCCAAACCCTCAGCAGTTTAATAGGAATACAGGGACTGTTCTGCATATCCTTATAAGCATTTGTGTTCTCAATTTAGTGGGGAACTACTATTCTATTAGCTTTGGACATTAATATTTAGATACAACTTATTTTTCTTTGAAAGCAAATATAATACTGCATTTCTTTCCTTACTGATGATGTTTATTCAGGTTATCATTAGATCAAAAGATTATACAAATGGCTCTAAGAAACATCTCAGAGCATCTAGAAATCTTTGATATTTGGGACCTCAGCATTATTCAGACCCCTTGCTTAATTCAGTTACTTCCTCCAAACCTATTACAGTGGAGTCTTGGCCCTATAATGTGTGTTAAAATGATGGAGTGACAGAGATAAAAATTTCGACAAAGTAAAAAGAAACATGAAAGAAGTAATCTATCTGGATGGTATGGGACCAGGATGAGGAGAAAATTTAAGAGATGTACTGGGAAAATGCAGGAGGGGGGACTAGTGTGCAACAGCTGGGCCTATGGAATCCTTTTTTTAAGGCTCTGTTTTACTTAAGGCTGACCTTTCTGACACATCTAAGGCATCTAAGGCATGTATAGTCAGTAAAGTGCTATAATGAGTGGGTACATACTGAAATGGTCTGTGGATGAAAGTGAATGACCCCCATCTATTGTTTGATCACAGGTAATGGTCATTGACCTGCCATAACAGAGCCCTACCCTATTCCATTTGGCCCTACCTAGTCAGTTATTTCCTGCCAACCCCTTGATTTATAGTCACAAGCTGTCACTGAAATAGGCATATAAATGTTTCATATTTTCATAAGGGTACCTAATATATGGAAGCATATATGACAACTGTATAAATTAGAATACAAACTTTGTTGGGTTCTGCAACATTTATGAAAATTATCTCTTTACCGAGATGTTAAGAAAAATATAAATACATCAATATTTTCATAAACAGATAAAATATTTTTTTTCATGAAACAAATAAGCTTTACAAAAATTGTCAGTGTCATTTAAGTTCAACATGATATCTCTTTCACATGATGCACTTAAACTGTATGCCTCATTAGATGTAAATGGAATAAGCTGAGAAAATTAGTATATCAGCCTATAATGTCTGGACTTCAGGGATTCTTTTTTTTTTAATTTTTTTGTCCACTCAGACCTCATTGATACCAGCCCACCCCCAAGTGCCCCATGTCCACGCCTAGGTCTACCAGCATTCTCCTAACCCCCAAACTCTCAAACTTGTGCTGTTGCTGCCAGAGCTGTTTGTGAATCTTAAGGGCATTCTGGGGGCTTAGCCATCTCTGTTTCATTTTGGGGTTTTTTTTGTTTTTTTTTTTATATCTCCTACCCATTTCCCCATATGCTTATTAGTTGCGTCTGAGGCCAATTCCCTCTTTTGGACCATGCTTCTACTTTTAGGGATCATTATCAGTACATGTCCTTCCCCAAGTATAGTTATGTCCATCCTCCCTGCTGCTCTATCAGTCACCCAAGCCACTAGTCAAACCTGGGTCAACTGGGCTGTACTTATTGTTTTATCTACACCACCAGAGTAGCTGGACTTCAGGGATTCTAAGAGCTGGAAGAACAGAATGTCAAAGATGTTAAACTGGATACACCTGTCATATATCAAATGGAATATTTCATGTTTAATAGTAAAAAAAATGATGGGTTTGGCCAAAGTGCATGCTTTTAACTGAAAGGCAGGAAGAAAATATACATGTAGCTAATTACCATAACAGTTGTATAATTATGTTGCCAGATAATTATACAGGAGGACTTTTATTTCTGGAAAAAAGTATATTAGTTTTCATAAATCAAAAAAGGATCTGGAATAAACAAGAGAATCATATAAAGATTTAACATAGCGACTGTAGACATTCAGTATTTAGATAACTGTTGTGGTAGCCTAAGCTATTCTGGGCCTGGGCTGTGCCCTTGCCACTAGCCAGCTTTCAAAGCTTTATTGCACCTTCCATGCATTCTGTCAGGAGCTCAAGGACAGACCTTTACAAAAAAAGTTAGTGCACCAATTTGTTCAGAGCTTTTTTTGCCACTGAATAACTCTCCTTTGGTGGGCCCAATGGAATTGTTGGTTGAGTTGCAATCCTTCAAGACTGGGGCAAATAAATTCCCTATTGAGAAAACCTTCTACTAAAATAATATGACTGAAGAAAATTGGGTTTTTCAGGCTAAAACTCAATGTTCAGAAGCTGTACATTTTTGGGAGTTTGAGTGCACATGTTTTTATAAACATTTTGTGTAAATACAAAAATCTATTTTCAACAAAATTTCCCTACAAGTTTGTAGGTTTGTGTATATGGGGCAGAGTAGTATGCTTCTGAGGAACTGTTAGTTGAGGCTCCTCTTATTTGCCTTCAAGGTCTCGTTCATGTGTAAGCCATGCAGCAGCAGCCAGTCTCCATTATTCTTCCTTCCCCTGTCGACAAGAAGAATAAAATTGTTAAGGAGTCTTTGAGTGTCAGGACATTTCCACTGGAGGGCAACTGCTATCTCCACTCTTAGTTTCTCAGATCACTCATCTTTTATAATTCAGTCCCTCTTGTTTTGTACATAGAGCCACCATGGACTGCGGATAGCCACATCCTCTGTGGCTGTACAGATATCCTTTAGGCAGGGGACAGCCACTCATCAGTCTCAGGAGAAGCAGGCAAAGGTTGTTCACACTGATGGGATAGGGACCTAAATCTGGGATGAGTATGCCTTCTATGAGTCAGCCATTTTCCAAGGATTTTCCCAGGAAAGGTGGGCATAATGAGAGTATATTGCCTTCTCCTGTTTCTATTGCCATGGACAGGGAAGATTTGCTTGAGTTTGCAAAGAAGCTCATTTCTGTTTTTTTCCTTACCTAGTACTTCTTCAGGCAATAAAATAAAAAAGCTCCCTCTCCTGATTTAGATTTTTACTCAGTATAGCAGACATTGCAGGGGCTGGTTGCACTTAATTTCTTCTCATTCTGAACAGCCTGGTTCTGTTGAATGTATGTTCTCATATTTCCCTTTTGAAGATACATCTTTTCTCTGAGACTTTATCTAAAATAAAAAAATAAAATTCCTATTGCACAGAAAATGTATTTTGCCTTGCTACCACTGGATATGCTTAAATCTGTAGCAGTTCTTTTTTTACCTGCATTGTAGAATGTTTTTCTCACTGTTTTTAGTTTGTTGTTTAGTCATCCTCCTGTTCCAGGAAATCTGACAAGTTGTGTAGGTACCTCAGACATATACGTATTTGTTTTCCAACCTAAACCAGATCCAGCAGTAACTTTTCTGTCTAAAACTGCTTCTGCCATACAGATTACTGCTGCTAACACCATTCCTTCTGACAGGAATGGGAAAACGTGTGATAAGTTGGGGAAGGATGTCTATTATTCTAGTAAAATAACAAAAGAAGAACCACTAAAAGATTTAGAACCTGCCTCTGTCCATTACTTATTTTATTCATAGGCATGTTTTTAAGTGTGCTTATGATGGTGATGATTCTTCCTCCAGAGCTGCTGCTTCTGGATCAGTAATGAGAAGACTGGCTTGGCTTTTTATCAAAACCTTCCTAAAGATGTTAAAGCTGGCATTTTAAATTATCCCTTACACAAGAAAGTTATCTTTGGCCCTTTTGGAGCTGAGGTGCTCAGGAACAGACATGAAAGAGTAAAGCTGATTCAAGGTTTGACTCAAATAGTCTGATTCTCTTTTAAAGCAAAGACAAATTCCATTCCTCTGTATCCTCCTTTTTCAATAAGAAATGTAAATAGCAAGGAGCTGGTAAACAAGAATTTAAAAAGCAGTGGCAAGAAGGCTCCAAAAAGAAAGGAAATGTCCATAAAAAATCAAGGGAGGTCCTCCTAGTCAGCATAACCATTTGCCTGTTTAGGGTCCCTCCTTCCAAGCCTGACTACCTTTTCATATCCCTGAAGCTTCATCTTCACTTGTGGTACCAGACTGTGACAGACAAATAGGTTTCAAATGTAATTCAGAAGAGGAAAACTTCACAATGGGAATCTCTCCCCCTATTCTAAGGGATTTGACCTCGTGGCCTGTGAATCAAGTCTCCCTGTCTCATCCCATTTTGAATCAGATGCTTGCTCAAGGAGTAAGAGTAGTAGTGCCTCCTGTCAGATGGGTAAAGGCTTTCATTCAAGGATTTTCCTGGAACTAAAGAAGGAAGGTCCCTGGAGGCCTGCACTGGACCTGTTGTTTCTAAATCTTTTTTGTCAAGATTCCAAAGTTCAAAATGTTTTCCCTTCATTTCTTTTACTGTTATCTTCTCTAGCTTTCATAGTAAAGCTAGACTTAAAGGATGCTTATCATCATATTTCCATTGCAAAGCTATTCAGACATTATTTTTTAATTTTGTCCCTGGCTTATGTTACCAGTCCTACATCTTACCCTTTGGACGTTCCATTACACCAAGGGTATTCCCAAAGTGTCTGGCTCAAGTAATTGCTTAATTCAGACCTCAAGGCATTCACATTATTTGTCTGATTGTCTTATCTCCAGCTGTCAAGCATCTTTAGCAACCATGCAGAATCTCTAACTCATTATGGGTTTTCAAATTAATTTACAAAAATCTTCCTTCGTCTCTTCTCACAGAATTGTATTCCTTGGATGTCCAATAGATTCTATCCCGAGAAGAGCCTTTCTTCCCCCAGACAAAGCAGAGATGTTACACCAGTTCTCCTTGAGTTTTTGCACTCAAAGCCAAGTATCTGCAACAGAAGAGAATTTCTCAAGATATTGATGATTCTCATCCCTACATGGACCAGATTCCACATGAAGAAATTTAAATAGTACTTAGGTCAGTCTGCACTTAACATCTTCACCCTTTATCTTTTCAGATGCCTGAGTGGTCTCCAAAGGGGTGAAAGTGGAACTGCAAATTTACACAGACAACACCAAATCACTGTGGTACATAAACAAATAGGGGCTGACAGATCTTACCCTCTTTGTAGACTTGCTGTGACAGCCTGGGAGATAACAATGCAACTTACTTTGACTCTCCAGACTTTATGAATTCTGTCAGAGCAAAAGTTGATTGCAGACAAGCTAAGCAGGACCAGGACAGATCTCCACAAATGGAAACTTCAACCTGGAGTCTTCCAAGAATTGATTCAACTGTGGGGAACACCTCAAGTAGATTGGTTTGCCACCTATCAGAACAGATAACTAAAGAAATTAGGACCCAGGACTCATTGCAAACAGGCATGGAAGACAGATGCTTCCTCATTCCCATGGACAGAGATGTCCCTGCATGCTTTTACATTTTCTACTTATCCTGAATGACTCTCCAGAAATTGAAGTGGTGAGTGCTTTTTGGCCTTGCAACAATGTTTCTCCCTTCTTTTCAATCTGGCCAAGGGCATTTGCCACAGGATTCCCCATAAATGTGGGTTTCTCACACAGGATAGGTGTTGTTTGATACACCTCATCCGAAAATCTTCAACTCACTGCCTGGATGATTTAATTTTGATACCTTTAGGCACTGTTTTCTGATGATGTGCAGCAGGCACTAAAGGAGGTGAAAAAAACTGCTGTTAGAAAATCATATATGTACAAATGGAAACATTTTTTCCATTGGTGCCAGTCCAAGAACCAGGACTCTTTTCAGTCTCGACCACCTCTGGTTCTTAATTATTTGTGAGTTACTGTCCTCTGGCCTTTCTCATTTCTCCATCAAGGTTCATTTCTCAGTTATGTCTGCTTTTCTCTGTGTGCTGAAAAAACAGCAGTCAACCTTAGGAAGTTTTGCTTATTTTTAAGCCCTCCTAAGTATATAGCAATCCATCTGTCCCCAGACACATTGTCACTTCAAGAAATTCATTAGTATGAAATCCCGGTTATGAAATATGATTGCTTGATCTACCCTCGGTGGTCTCTTACTACTGTAGTGAATTGGCATGATTCTGCACTGGTGTTTTCACTGCCCAAACAGGATGCCACCTCTGGGTAAAGAATAGATTAAACAAACAGGTGCAACACCCAAAAATGCAGACACTTATGTCGAGAATCATTATGCTTATTTAGATTAATTGATTGATAGTGATATCCCCAGCAGAGCTAAATATGATGGCAAATTCTATAACAACTTCCCCAGTGGTCAATAAATATAAATAAACTTTATAACATAAGGAAGAAACTGCTTAGATTACCTGTAAGGCCAGAATATATCATTACAATAAAAATATAAAATACCACACAAAGAAACTGAAGGAAGGCTTGCTTCTGAGGCTAAGGACAATCATAAGCCCTTCCTCAGCTATGTTAGAAAACTAAGGAATAATTCATATTATTGCTCATAACTTATCTATAAACAAACATCATATTCAGATCCCAAAAACAGACCTTACAAGACCTGCATATCCTGGTTCCACTTTGGGGTTAGCTTTGAAGAATTTTGCAAGTTCGTCATACAACCGTAAAAGGTTAGGTTTTTTGAAGTCTATAAAGAATGTTGGTAATTACAAGAGGAGTTGTTCTGAGGGTAACAATTAACAGCTGGTGAATGGGTACAACAACTAAGGGACTACCCATGAGTAGGGAGAAGGTCGGAACCAAGTTTGTGAGAACTCAGTCCTGGATATTTCCACTCCTGGTGCGGTTATAAATAATATGATCCAAGGAATTCTAATTCACCCAATCTAAGAAAAGTAGTATATACCAGATGTTAAAAGTACAAGTACTGCAGTCGGTGGAGGGTAGTTGAACTCAATGAGGATTAGAGATCCATCTCTAATAGGGGATTTTTTCTTGGAATGCCATGTAGTGCCATGGAAGGGGACCTGCCACAAGCTATAAGTTGAAAGTCCAACTTACCTAGTGTAAGGTGGAGTCCAATGAGCTCACATTAGTATAATTTTGGAAGGAATTAAATCCCTGATAAAAACTGAGGTAATGCAACCACTTATCATAAGCTTGAAGACATGATAGGCATAGAATCCAGGGCCCGGGCATGTGCTTTCATTGCATATGAACCATGTCACAATCACTGCTCATGGTCTAAATTAAGTGATCGAAAACCCGTTTCAGCGAATATCACAACACTGACACATATAGCGTGAACTACGGTAATGGCGAACATTCAAAACTATGAAATGTGAAATGTCAAAGTGTCATGGTTGGCCCATCTGCGTTATAGCTCCGTAAGGTAAGTGTGCGATAGTTATGGACCTTAGGGTTAGGGTGCAGGTTAAGGTAAGTGCATAGATAGATAACGTATGTAAGGTTTAATGTAGGGTTATAAGTAGGGTTTTGATAAGTGTATGTGTGTGGTTTATTTGTTTTGTTTGGGTATATGTCTGTAGGGTAAGTGTGCAATAGTTACGGACCTTAGGGTTAGGGTGCGGGTTAAGGTAAGTGCATAGATAGTAATGTATGTAAGGTTTAGTGTAGGGTTAGAAGTAGGGTTTGGTTAGTATATGTATGTGCTTTATTTATTATGTTTGGGTATGTAGTATGTAGCACGTGGTGGTGTTGGCCAACTATGACGATTCGAGATTTGAATTTGTGCGGTTTAGGGGGTTTGGCGTATTTGTAGTTCGTGCTATACATGTCGGTGTTGTGGTGTTCACTGAAACAGGTTTTTGATTTTGTAATATAGACCCACTGCATAAACGTGGACTCATTCCCAGTGCGGAAGTGCCTCCACACTGGGCAGTTTTTTATTATGACTCGTGGCTCTGACAAGGGCCACCTTGATGCAGTCTAGTTTATGATTTGATTTGTTTCTTAGGTTGAGGTGCTCATTTGATGAACTCTGCCTAAACAAAAAGACTCAATAGGGCTAGAAAAAATTTAGGCTAGTTTGTAGAAGCCCTTAAATGAGAGGTATATACTATCCTTGGAAGAACAAGTAGGATTGTTGATTATCTCCTCCGATGGAAACACATATTTGACCCCACTGGAATGAAACTATTTATCTTTTCTTTGGATATAGAGAGGAGGACAGCACACAAGCCCAGACTCTTATCCTTGATAGAAACATGTGCAGCAAGTTCCAGCAAGTCGTTCTCCATGTCTTTCATAGGTTATTATGCCAGATCATTCACTTCAGCATGGAATATAGTCATGCCATAATTATACTTACTAGAGGAGCGGATTTTAAGTGTTCTTAAAATATCAGCAGTCCTGGCTCCCAGCTGTTCAACCCTGTCTTTGATAAGCCTAGTGAATATAGAGTTACTGCTCTTAAAAATGAGATCACCAATTGTTAGGATATTTCCAGAGATGATTCCATGGAAGCTTTTATATATATCATCATTGATGACGAATTTAAATTCAACCTCCACATACTTCAATGTATAAAGAAAATACATCAGAAACTGGGCCTACTACATCGGAACAAAAACTTTCTAACCCCCAACTCTAGACTCACCCTAGAAGAGGCACTCCTACTCCCTTCCCTCCTATATGCCGCCCCAGTTCTCACCAATATTCAGGTCACAACACTGAACAAACCCCAACAAACATACCACAAAATAGCTAAATTTATAACTAACTCCCCTTGCAATGCACATCAATTTATTTCACTAAACTCTCTCCAGTGGCTTGAACTCCCCCAACAACTGCAGCTATCTCAGTTTTTAATGTTACACTCTATTCTCTGCAAACCATTACCCTGCCCATCTCTTTCTTCCTTGATCTCCATCTATACCCCAACTCGGCCCCTCCCTACCTCTAACCAGAACCTACTGGATATCTACCAACCAAAAAAAACTGTAGCCAAACTACTTTACAAATACTCTGCTGCTCAGGCTTGGAACAAGCTTCCTCTTCACATCCGCTCCATAACCCACTCCCTACACTTTAAAAATGAACTAAAGACTCACCTTCATAACTCCAAGACCTGTCCCTGCTATGACCCAACATAAATCCTCTATCATTCTTCTAGATGCCTCTCTCCCCCTACTTCTTGCACCACCCTATTTCTTGCACCACTCCTTCTAGGGTGTCTCTTATTACTTCTCCCTCAAATGTGAATGACTGCACAAAAAAAATTTGAAAATTGCACATCTATGTATATATATTATTGTGTGCACACTTTTGTGACTTATTGAGCCTACTTTCTACTAACCATAACACACTCTGTATGTTTCTTTGATGTATTGATCAACATACAAAATTATTTTTGTTATGTCTAATTATTGTAAAGTGTCTCTTACTGTTTCTCCCTCAAATGTGAATGACTGCGCAGAAACTCTCTTGTAAAATTTTACTTATTTGTGTATACATTATTGTGTGCTCTCTTATGTAACCTATTGTGCCTGCTTTCTACCAACTATAACACACACTGTATGTTACTTTGATGTATTGATCAACATGCAAAATTATTTTTCTTATTTCTATTTATTGCTTTAAATACTGTGATTAGTAAAGTAGTGTGTTCGGCCTTTTAATTGTATTTCGCCTTTTTGATTGGAGCTTTTCTCCTCGGGTCTGCTCTGAAAATGGGTGACAAGCCCAGCGAACAACCCGGTTAACAAATGTCAATAAACAAAATAAATATATATATATATATATATATATATATATATATATATATATATATATGGTTCCCTATTAGAAGCCTGAAACACTATAAGCCTGAAAGTCAAAATCCTGAAAACTAATGACTGAAAATGCAAAATCTCGAAAGTGCAAAATCCTGAAAGTCAAAATCCTGAAAACACAAATAATGCTAATATGTCACTATAAAGACACTAACATCTACCAACTGACCCTGACCCTAACCCTAACTCTAAGGTCCGTCACTATCGCACACTCACCTGACCCGCGCCCTAACCCTAACTCACTTAAACCGCCCCTAACCCCAATATTTGTCACTATTGCATACATGCCTAACCTGCGCCCTAACCCTAACTCACTTAAACGCCCTAACCTAACATAAAACCAACCGCACACTTACCTGGACCCAACGCATGACCTAACACCACAGGGCTAACAATAGCAAAGCCACACTGACGTCAGTATGTCCATTTTGTGTTTTCAGGATTTTGACTTTCGGGATTTTGCACTTTCGAGATTTTGCATTTTCAGTCTATAGTTTTCAGGATTTTGACTTTCAGGCTTATAGTGTTTCAGGCTTCTAATAGGGAACCATATATATATATATATATATATATATATATATATATATATATATATATATATATATATATATAGGGTCTATATTATAACATCGAAGTCTTAAAACTTCGAATGTTATAATATCAAATCCTATGCACCAAACGCTGAAAATAGCAAAGCTGCAAAATATTGAATACTTTCTTAGGGAAAGTATTCAGCTTGCTGATTCTGCAGCTTCGCTATTTCCTCGACTGTGGAGCGAAGGTTACAGACCGGGTTAAGGTAAGTGTGCGAACAGATCGGGTTAAGGTGAATGTGTGATAGGGAATTTAGTGTTAGGGAGCGGGTAAGGTGAGTGTGCGATAGGGACCTTAGAGTTAGGGAGCGGGTAAGGTGAGTGTGCGATAGGGACCTTAGGGTTAGGGAGTGAGTAAGGTGAGTGTGCAATAGGGACTTTAGGGTTAGGGAGCATGTAAGGTGAGTGTGCGATAGTTAAGGACCTTAGGGTTAAGGAGCGGGTAAGGTGAGTGTGCGGTAGTTACGGACCTTAGGGTTAGGGGTGGGTTAAGGTAAGTGGGTTGCTAGTAGTGTATGTATGGTTTAGTGTACGGTTTTGTGAAGTGTATGTGTGGATTATTTATTTTGGTATGCTTGTGTTGTGTGTATATTTGTCGGAACAGTGAATTTTTTCACTGGGAAAAAATTTGCTATTCTGAGTGTTTGATGTTATAGTCATTTGATCAAAATGGTTCAATATTATAACATTCGAAGTTTTAAGACTTCGATGTTATAATATAGACCCTATAGATATGTATATAACAGAAAGTAAATATCGTAATATTTTGAGCATGTTTTATATAAGCAAGTTAAAAATCAATTTGCTACTGCTAACTGCTAAATTAGCATAATCAAATTAATAAAACTCATCTAAAGCCAAACCAGTATCTTTATACTACATATATCCATATCATTTTCATTGCTTTATTCAAACATCTCTTAACTTCAGTGAGTCAGGACTGCTCAGTGTTGCAGCAGTTTGAGTTGTCACCTCACAGCAAGAGGTTTTCTGGTTTGATTCTCAGCTGGGGTGCCTTCTGTGTGGAGTCTGCATGTCCTTCCTGGCATTCATGTGGGTTTCCTCCAGGTGCTCTGATTTCCTCCCACATTACAAAGACATGCTTCTTGTGCATTTCTCCCTGGACCTCTGCTGAAAACTGGTTCATTCCCAGTCCGAATTTCCTGGTAAACAAACATTAAATAAATAAATTAGGAGCTTTTGTCACTAAACTCTCATGGGGAATCACTTCCTAAAGCTATAATAAATCTACATTATAAGTACTCAAATTAGGTATCTCAAACTGTGACCGAGTGTCAGATCTCGGCCTGACTAACACACTCATAATTTCAATCAGTATTTCCTGAATAAAAAGAACCTGCTTGAATATTTAGTTGCAGATCTTGCTGCAACAACAATGTTAATGTTTATATATTACATCACCTATTTTCTTAGTAAAGCGGTTTTGTATTAACTCTAAGCATAATTTCTAATATGCCAACACTAGTTATCACATAGTAAATTCATATTTTCTCTAAAAAAATCACCATTTCACAGTTATCTCTAGAAACCATAAATGATTTTTGAATAACCTGAAATGGAAAAAATAGTTACATAATAAATATAAAGTTTATGCTTGTATTCTGAAAAAAAATATACATTATGATGATAAAACTTGAAGCATATGTAGAAGGGGTGCAGAATATAACACTACATTTCCACAATAATTCAACAGGGTATGTACAAATCTGGAGCCAGTGCCCAGTGCCACTACATTATGACTCAGTCAATATATATTATACTGTATCTAGGACTATTGCACAGAATCACGTTTCCACAAAACATAAATGACCGAACACACTTTAGCGAAAGTGCTTTTCATCGAAAAGCACTTTCACTAAAGTGTGCAAAAAAAATGATAAAACAACAAAATAAAAACAAAAAAACACAGTACTCATGTTTACGCAGGGGGGCAAGCCCCCCTGCACCCCCATGTGAGAGGCTGTGCCCTCACACACCCCTACTTTTATATTCTCCCTCCAAGATTGCACTACAGTGGGAAAAAGGGAATATTCCCTTATCCCCACTGTGCTATAATCTCAACAACAGCCATTTCCCCACATTTTTATCTTTTTTTTAGCACACTTTCGCAAAAGTGCTTTTTCAGTGAAAAGCAGTTTCGCAAAAGTGTTCTTGGCTGTTTCACTTTCGGTGAATCAGCCATTCGCTAACTAGTACGGATCCCATTATACCATGTCTGCCTATGAGATCAAGTAACCGCATAGTATAAGCAGTCTTCTATCTATCTATCTATCTATATATATATATATTTATATATATATATATATATATATATATATATATATATATATATATATATATATATATATATATATATATATATTTTATATATATATATATATATATATATGTGTGTGTGTGTGTGTGTGTGTGTGTGTGTGTGTGTGTATAAATATACATACACAGACACATACACACACATATATATATATATATATATATATATATATATATATTTTTTTTTTTTTTTTTTTTTTACATGTATAGGGGAATCTACAGATATGAAGCCAGTGTCCAGTGTCAATACATTACAACACTACTTTTACCAGCATACCTGAAAGTGTTACAAATTAATGGTAAATTCACCTGTAACAGTAGTGGGGTCATGCGTATTACACTCTGTCTTATGTGTACATAATTTTATATAGGAAGCCTTTAAAATAATAAGCACAGAAATTGTGAAACATTTTTTTATTTTAAGAAGTATTATTCATGTCAGCATATACCTGCATTTTAACAAAGCAGGTGACTTATATTCTGTGCAAAATGATAGCTCAGTAGAAATTATGTTAACAGTTTGCATCTCAAACATACATTGTCTCTAGCCTCCAGATGCAATGCAGTACAAGAAGCAGATATTCTTAAAATAGATATGCTATATAACAGTTTTAAAGATGAATAAAGCCAACATTAAAAGACAAGGCAATGGGAATCCAGTAAGTGTCATTTGGGACAAGACAGCTAACAAGCCTTCCTGCTTTGCCATGGATAGACTGCACTTCTTTTTGTATTCTGGCTACAGCCATTAATGCTCACATGGTGACTTTTTATTAGGTAGAGTCAATGTACTGGGTAGTCCAGTATATTAAATACTAACTGGAATATGTTAAAGTATCTGTGCCCAGTGCCAGGAGTCTTAACAAAGATGCCCAAATTTAAGGTTCACCTGCAGTGAACACATTCATATATGTGCAGTTACAGAGGCATAGTTTCATAGAAATGAAAGCACTCTTTTTCCCGTTTTTGTGCCTATCAGGCCTTCAGACCTACAAGCAATTATGGGGGAGTATCAGTATTTGTTAAGAATATCATCAACTCACAGCAGATTTCTTGGGACACCAAATTTGTCCGAATCACCCTAAACAACATCAGTTATCACTTTCTAGCTTGTTATAGGACCCTGTGTATATCCCATTTTGAGTATGATAGATATTTTAACACTAGCTGAAATCCCTGGTAAACCCATTAATTTTCAAGCGTGGGACTTCAATTACCCATCAATAAAGCGGTTGACCTACACTGACAATAATTAGCATGCCAAAGACTTCCTTGACACTACAGTAGCCTTCCTGCTTGGGGCCCTTGATCTTGGTCTCTCAAATATGGCCACTTCTTGCATACCTCTCTCCCTTATACATCTGTATCTATCTGTAAATATCTATAGCTATATATCTATATATATATATATATATATATATATATATATATATATATATATATATATTCATATATATATATATATATATATATATATATATATATATATATATATATCAACTTCCATAGTTAAATCAGACCCCCACATTAGTGATATTTTCCCTAAAACTAGTGGTTCTTCCCCTGCAAATATCTCTATATTTATATGCTTCTTAGAAGCAAGCCATCTTCATTTACTTGATGACCTAAATAAATTCCGCTGTAATCCAGCTCCAATACATCCTATTGTTTAAGCTGTTCTATATACCTCTGATTTCAAAAGTGCTGATTGAAAAAAGATAGTACCTTCCACACACACATACACACACACACACACACACACACACACACACACACACACACACACACACACGTGTATATGTATACATATATTATATATATATAGACATATACATACATACATACACATATATGTATGTGTGTGTGTGTGTGTGTGTGTGTGTGTGTGTGTGTGTATGCCATTATGTTTAATGTAGTTACATAAATTACAAAGAATTTGAACAATTTGCTGTTGGGCCTTTTATATAAAAAATACAGCAAATCCATCCAGAAAATACCTTAAATCTCTCTAACACCAGAGACTCTTCCGCTTTAAGATAAAATATTATGCCTTGACTTCCTCCAGTGAAAAAAATCTTTCAGATTAGCTATTCTGGAATTGTATAGGCTGATGTTCACAAACGTTATCCTTGGATTCATGAATGCATTGACTTTTTAAGCAGTGAAAAAGAGTTAAGAAAATCTTCAGGTTGCATATAGAGTATCCTTAATTGAAAAAAAAATGTTGTTAGATTTGCACTTTAATTTCATACAACTTGTAAAAAGCTCGAAAGGGATCTTGGCCCATTATGAGTATGTTCCTTGCATTCTTGACACAACTAACAATAAGACTGATGCATTAAGCATTTTTTTATTTGTACTTTTTCCTGACTAGTTTAGCAACTGTTCTGGATTATAATTAATATTGTTTCACTTTGTCTAGTTTTGAGATATGATTCTCAAGACTACTGATTCATGTTATTCAATTACATTTTATGTATGATGCTTTATTGAATAGTATTCCTTTTAAAGTTGATTTGAAAATGGTCAATTTAAATCTTGCTGTGCTATAAAAGATTATCCCCGGTATTCAATAAACTCCATGTAGGAATAGTGCTATTCCTGCACAGAGTGAACCATGTCCATTTAGCATTAGCATTAACAGCAGCACACCTTTATTCATAAAGGTGAGCTACTGCTAAGGCTAAATGGACACGAAGAGTACTGAGTGCAGGGGCTGTGTTTAAGTAGTACACTTACGTATAACATGCCCCCTGCACTCAGAAAGTGTCGTACAGTACTTTTTAAAAGTATTTCAGTGTCCGCTTAGAATGAAATGAGATATAAAATGAGTATTTCAGTGTCCACAAACAATGAAATAACTAGGGGAGTAAGAAACAATGCAGGGGGGTTGTGACAGGTTCTGTCACACACCCCCTGCATTGTAATAGTACCATACAGCCATAGCTGTCAACTGTACAGGTTGCTGCAGAATGCCCATATGCCTGCCTCACATACTTCCCACCATCCTAGAGCAAGAGAGCTGTATAATGCCATAAATAATGGGGGGACAAAGGCACACAAATAGGGATGCATTTGAAATATTGCACTGACAAAACCGGAAAGCTGATAGAATAAAAGATTTACATTAGCACGGACTTCCTGAAGGGTATGAAGACTGAAACACAAATATCTGCCATCTGAAAGTGCCGTACGGGCAAAGCCTTCAACTGTACAGGTGTCTGCAAAATGCCCAGATGCCTGCCTCACATAACTGTTAACCTCCTAGAGTAACAAAGCTGTACAAAGCCATAAATAATTAAAAATATATTTTTTTCCATACTAAGGTATGTTTAAGCATAGCTGAGTGGATGTGCATGTTATGGCCCTCTGCCCAGCATTGTTTAAACACCCCAGATAAGATAAATAAAAATATACAGCTAAAAGTCTAATGCCGGGATAGCATAGTGGTTACAGTCCCGGCTTTGTATGCAGGTGATCATGCTTTGAGTACCAAGACAGGCATTTATTTTTACATAGGAAAGCAGTGTTAAAATTATTTTTTCTTTTTTAAATGATGTAGAAATTTATATTTGTCAACCAGGGTAGTGTAGTTGGTGTATAATGTAAGTGTAAGTGCATATAACATGTGAAACTGCCCATGTATACACGTGTCCCATACAGTATGGTCACACCCCTTGGTAATGCAATAAAAGCACATAGAGGAATGTCGTGTAAAGTAAATCATATACACTTACTAAATGAAGTCATTATTCTGATATTTTTAAAAATTAAAAGTGAGCAATGCTTAGCAGTGCTCAGCTATGCTTAGCCGGTTTAAGCATTGCTTAGACATGAATGCTAATCAGCAGTCAGCTCAGCTAAGTGAATTTGTGCACAGTTAAGCAGTGCTCAACAATTTTCTCTTTAAGCATTGCTAAAATCATCTTATCAGGTTAAAACACACCATTAAGCTGTGCTCAGCATTTTCAAAATCAACCAATGATGGCAAAGGGTGGGAATATGGACTTATTTAAAACACACAGGAGAGAACACAGCCAGTACCTGTTATAGTTCAACCTGTGCAGGAATCATGGCTGGCGTAGGTGAGGGTTCGCACTTTAGGGCACAATGCTGGGGGCATCCTGGAGTGCAAGGTCATGGCTGGAATCCTCATAAGTAACCATGATGAGAGACTGCTGCAGGGCCAGAAGAGGGTTCACAGTATATAGCGGAGGCCTGGAAACTTCTCGCCCATGATCTCACCAGTGCTACTGGCATCCCCCAAACTGGTGAGCAGGTCCAGCACCACTATGCCGACCTAAATTGGAGGAATGGAGTGCTCTTGGATCCAAGATACCAGGGACAACCGTGGTCCAGCAGTTTGTAAGTATCACAAATATAGGTGTACCAAATTCTAGCCTGAGGATTTGATACATAGGTATGCATAATGTTTGTTTTTCTCCTCTACAGCTGCAACAGAGAGGGCTAGTATCATGGAAGCCTATGCCAACAGGCTACTGAGGCTGCATCAACAAGCTGGTGAGTAAAAATCTATTTTGCAGTATATTGTGCAAATAACTAATATGAGTACATTGTTTATTGCTAGTAGGTATACTGTTACTGTGTTAACTGAATAAATAAAATTTGTCCAACTAATATTGATCTGTAATAAACATCTATAACACAAACTGTTGTGTTTACTTTGGTATGCCGTTGTAGACTTAGAACGGAGCTGTAAGACAAGATATAAATGAAATGCGAAATATATACTGCACTAAGCTCTGAACCCTGAATAGTAATATGTAATGTATCAAAGTGTGTTCCATGCAACATTGCCTTGTGTTAACCTTTGCTTTCCAGATTGTAGTAATTCAAAGGATTAATGCACAGTTCACTATCTGTCATGCATGCATCACAGAATTACAACTTCAGACTGTGTAACCAACAGACTATTAGGAAGAAAACAGTGAAACAAGAAACAGAAGCTCCCTGGCAGCTCATTGTGATGACAAATAGCTTAGTTGTTAATTTTGCACACCCAGACATGGTTTGAATCCAGGGAGTGGTACTAAGATGTGTGCATATCTACACACAAGGAATTAGAAATAAATGCAAAAACAGTCAAGTAGTGTTAACAGATATTTTCTCCACAGGTTTTACAGGTAAGGAAATGTTGGTAGTAGCTGTATGAATGGCATACTAATAAAATGTGTACAACTGTTCAACTCTCCCACCACATGCCTCCAAATGACAGCAGGATAGGTACATACAATATGCACTGATACATCTTTCAAGTGTCACACTGTCATGGCTAGTGGTCACTGCTGTCAATAACACTGGACACAGATAAGAAACCAGTTGAAGTATGCCAGTAGCACACTCACATAACAGCAGTTCAGGGTACCCCTTATGTGCCAGATATGTAACCCTGACATGTACGAGTCCCCTCTAGTCATGTACCCAGAGTAGTCACAGTTTGCCCCATACCATTCTAGGCTGACAGTTTAATAGGTATGTTTGTGGTACAGAAGCTATGGGCCATAAGTAGATGTAAAGTGAGGACAGACCCATAGAGTATTGAGCAATACTGTTGTGGAAAATGGAAGCATAAACAGTTGTTTTTGTCTCTCCCCCATCCCTTCTCTGAATCAATACTATAATTCATATACTAAGGGTATGTTTTTCTCCAAACCTAATGTTAAGACTTGTGCTCTATTATTGTTCATATATTTGACTGGTTGCATGTTAGCATACCTTGTTCAAATACCATTGTTGGTGGCCTGTTGCCATCAACGTTACTGGCATGCTGTTACAATGCATATTGTTGTTCCATTTATGCATGTGTTCTGTTTGCTATGCAACTGTTTCAAATCTGTTTTATGTGGTTAATTTAACACCCACACATGCTGTTATAACTAATCCTAGAATGTGTTGTTCATGACTAACCAACATATTTTTAAAACCTCAACACCATAGCACGTTTGGGAAGGCAGATCCTGGTGGAACTGCCTGTCCCGCCTCATCTGGTCATGGCACTGGGCCCCAACACATCTGGCACCCAACCTAAGACTTCCTCATCCATTGGTCCTGTACCACCTTCAGGTGGAGCAACCTCAGAGGACAGGGCCCTTCCCCCCCTGAGACCGGGCACAGACAGCAGACTGCCACCCGCAGTCAGTTCCAGGGTAAGGTGCACAGCATCATCCAAACAGAGTTGGATGACCTGCTGCACTAGATGGAGGGTCACCTGGCACACCTCAAGGGCCAGGCTGCCCCTCCTGTGCAGACCCCAACACAGCCACCTTCGAGGCCATGAAGGTGCAGTGGTGACTGCCCATGGGTGGGGACCTCTGTCTCACTGTATCCATTTTGGGGCTCATGGGCTTTGGATTCCCAACCACCCTCCCTGTCAAAGGTGTTCACCCCCTCATGTGTCATATACTACCCCTGTCTGCTGTCTTGTCTGTCTTGTCTGTCTGAAAATGCAACCTAACCTACTCAACATACCTCCCCAAACATACCTACAGTCCTTCCTCAACATCCTTATCTCACATTAAAAAAAGGGCATCTGTCACACAAAAAAAATATTGCCCCATAAATAGCTCTACATTTCACTCCCATGTACAGTGAAACTAATGAATCTACCCACAGATTATTCTGCAAATGTCTGTTGTCAACACTCCTCCTGTGGGGTGTGAAGCTGTAAATTTCAAATTCTACACACTATTCACAGTTGTTACTGCAGAAGAAATGTAGAGCTATGGTCCTTTCTGACACCCGTCCTGCACATCCCTAGCTGCTTTTCCTAATCTTTTACTCCCTGCTTGCCCCCATTTCACCACTTTCCTATCTCCCTTTTTTCTTTTCTTTAATTAAAATTAGGACAGGTGTAAGCTGGAGTAAGTGCGGCTAAGTGAAGCTAGGAGGGCTTAACTGTTTGTTAGCATCACTTAGCTTCATGCAAAACCAGACAAACATGCTTACAACTGCTTAAAAGTGCATTAATCACTCTGTCTCCATCAGCCCTTGTTCTGCCCAGCAACAAAATAATCAGTGCTGCCAAGTTTCAAACCCAGGATGCTGTACACTTCAATCACAGCAATTTACCACTACACTCTGAGCTGTGGGAAAGTGAGGCTTTTACAAACATATCATGAATTCTGGTCATTTAACATTAATGAAAAAAGTCATAATTTCCAGAAATGGAACCCAGGACCCTGGGCACTACAATCACAACAACATACTTCTACACTGTCTGAGCTGTAGGAATTTGCAATGTTTTAATAAACATATCATGCATGACAGTCATTTAACATAAGGGAAAATTATATATCCGTAGTACTCTTATACACATATATATGTATACATAGATACCAATATATATATATATATATATATATATATATATATATATATATATATATATATATATATATATATATATATATATATATATATATATATATATACATATATACATGTGTATATATATATATATATATATATATATATAGACACACACACACACACACACACACACACACACACACACACACACACACACATATATATATATATATATATATATATAAAATATGTATGTATATATATTCATACATAGACATATATAGATAACCAACCTCTTACTGCAAGACATCTGCAAAAAGACCAACAAAATGTGGGGATAAAGGTAAACAATAGTGACATCTTTGAAATATGGCTGTCATACATGTAGAAGTCTCCTAGAGGGGCATGGTTTTCTTTAACATACAATTCCAGATAGATTTCAGGTCTGAAACACAAATGAATGTCATTATTTACTGATGTCAATGCTCACATCATGTCAGTAATTTGTCAGAAACCCACAACTGTTATGGGCAACAGAACAAACATATGAGCCACGCATCTGGACAGTGTCTAGACATCTGGACAGTGGAGACGTATGACCGCAGTCATGTAACAGAATAGAAAAACCTGTGACAGCTGCCAACCATGTCACCAAGCACCTTCTGAACCACAGTAAGACCAACATGACACTACCCTAAATCAGCTCTGGGTAATTACCCATGTATATCCAAATATATCACACACTACAGGGATGGAACTGTAGGGGAAAACAAATATTGGTGCAAAAATGTCCACCCACTACCATTTGCACCACAGCCACAGCAACATACCAGTACCCCAAAAGAATTTTAGAGTAGAATGACTGTTTGAACAGACATACCCTGATTGCCAGTCAGACACTACACCAACATATACTGGCCCAACTCACAGTCTACTGGGAATTCTGAGGTGATACAGGACATTTCTCAGTGTGTCCCTACAAACATATACACCTGATTGACCACCAGCAACCACAGCAGCATGCACAGTCAGATAGAAAAAGGATCTATGACACTCACATCTGATACTCTCCGCACTCAGTGCATTTACACACAACAGTGCTACACAATCTTGGCAGTCTGTTAATAATGGCCTGACATACATAACTCTCATATGTACAGATTTCCACAGAATGCCCAGGGTGTGGGACCATATTCATGGCCACTGCCGCATACCACTTCCAGGAGTCTGCTAAGTCACTGGGATGATACCTGGAGTGTACTCACTAAATAATGATATACCATACCTCTGAAACTCTTACTACAAGACATCTGGACAAAGCATGACATACTTGGGGGACAGGGGGCCGGAAAGAGCGACATACCTCACATAATGGTGTTACAAAATGAAAGTTTCTGGTCTTACATGCTTTGCTGTAACATAACATCCCTGAAGGATATGATGTCTGAAACACCAATGGATGTCTGCAGTTACTGACTAAAATCCTCACATTATCTGACTGATTCCACAGTAACAGACATTGTCTGAAAAACAGACCAAACATAATAGGCAAACCGCTGGGCAGTCTGTAGACATCAGAGCAGTCAAGAGGTATGTCAGAGACATATCACTGTCAGATGTCAAGTCACACAGAAAACACATGTCCAGACAAACCCTGTTAATCTAGCAACCCTCTATGTATATAACAGCAGTACTTAGTTACAATCTGTACCCAGTTCTGGAGCTTTGTCACACAAGTTGTTGGGCTGTCTCCACATATCCTGTCCTGAGAGGTATTCACACCTACTGTCTGTGAAGCTGTAGCCCCCCCACACCTCCATAATGTCCTCCACACAGGCAAGGAAAAGGGGCAAGGCCCACATGAAGGATGTAATTATAACACTGTGTTGCTATGGCATTGGCTAATGGAAAGACAACACAGCTGCTCTGGATGCAAGTAGCAAGTGGGAGACACCGATTGGAGCACAGACCATCGCCTGCTCATGAGCACTACCTACAAAATGCAAGCTGCTGCCTATGCAACACAGGTCTTAACCCATCTACGCAAAGACAGACTGCGACTACACAAACCTAACCATTTGTATTGTTGTGAGGAAACTCTTCAGCACTGTAACATGTATGTCAATCATGTAAGCTTGTAATGGAATGCAGAAGGGGATGCAATGATGTCAAATGGAACATTAAACACTAGACCACAACAAGGCCTGCTCAACTTACATGCTGCTGTCTGGCATCTATGGCCATTCCTGCTTGCCCTGTCTGCATTGACATGGAGCACATCTGTGGTCTGTGGCCCCTGGGTCACCCCAGCAAAGGTTAGCTCATGTATGACTACTACTGGTGTGTCTGTTGTCCAATACTGAGAGTGCCACTGCTAGACCAGCTACCTGGGATGTTGTAATTATTCATATGTCACCTGGGAATGCTACTCTGATACATATGCTTGTCTTACAAATGTAAGAGACTTATATAGGATATGTGCATAGTACACAACAGGTGCAGATGTGTGTGTGTTATGAACTCATGTGATATACTGTGCCCTTACCTGACAACAGTTCAGAGTTTTGCAGACTGACAACGTCTGCCTCATATTTGTAGTCAATGCCTCATACAGTTGTGCATTGTCTGGCACATCCACTGGTAGCCCATTAAAGACTGAAATCATAACATATTAGCATACATTTAATTGTCAGATGTCATATCCTGCAGATTAGACCTGTGAATGTGACACCACCTTTGCAGGCAACTAAGTGTGTTTCAGCTAGATTTATAAAGTGAAACTATTTACTGACCTTTGCCCACCACTGATGTGTGCCTTTGTGCAGATGTCTTGCTCTAACAGGAGCTAGGTGTCTTACCCTGAAACCCACATCAATGCAAGTGTACCTTGTCCTGTAGGATGTCGACATTTGTGCATTCACTGGCACCTGCTTTGTAGTAGGGACAGCACACCATCCTTTCTAGCTCACTCATCCCATCATAAGTTTAGACCCCAAATGGAGACCTACAAAGCCACAGGAGGTGGAGTGATGACTCTTAGCATACACATACTCACCTCCAGGCTGGCCAAACAGTATGATGCACAGGAGACATCCTGAGTGCAGTTAACAGTTGACAAAACACCTACTCACATCATAGCTAACTACAGGCCTCCAACTATGACTATGGACACCCACCACATCTATTGGGACCTGCTAGAATCTGTCAGGATTCAATCATCTACTCTGCTCCTGGGTGAATTCAAATACCCAACTGTAGTGTGAATGACCTATGCCACCTGAATATGACTGCACATAGATTCCTCAGCTTTGTCAATGGCAATACAGTGGATCAGCCAGTCAACACTCCTACAACAGGTGCAAATATGCTGTACCTGGTTCTAACTAACATGAGTAGACACTGTAGCACTCCTACAGTGCCATTCTCCTTGGTAATAGCTGACCACATAACCATCACTGTTAAGTCACCATCTCTCCTGCTTACTCCCCCCTTTACAGTGTCAAACAGAATTAACTGTACCCAAATGACTATAAATTCCCTCAGAGCAGGTAGAAGTAGCTGTACAGCCAATGTCCCATTTATTGGAACTAGCAGCAGTGTCCAGGTCCACACGACAATACTATGTGGGCACCTACATAGCTGTATGGACTCAGCGATACCTGTCAGAACAACATCATCTCCCTCAAGCTAGGGTAAATGCCTGTGGTGGGTAGCAGCAATGCACAAACACCATAATAGATGGAAATAATTAGTGAATGGGCCAAGAAGGAATGGAAGCAATGTCACCTTGGTCTGCACAAGCAAATAAGGTCACAAGTGATTTAACCTAAGGCTATTTAGAGTGCAAATTGGACACATCCACCAAGGCCAATCACTAGGCCTTCTACATATGTGTCTGCAATTCCAGAGGCAACACACAAATCTGCTCTGTAGTGGTGGTCAATAACACCACATACACATATGACATAGATATAGGCAACTGGCTGCAGACAAGTGAAGTGTAAACATCACCCTCCTGTCCCCCCATTGTACACATGTGCATGCACAGCACCTGCCCCCCTCCCCTCATCATCAGGAAGTGGGTCCATAATGCCCTCTCAAAGGCAACACACAGAGGTCTCCATAGGCCTGATACCATCCCTGACTGCATCCTACATGAACACAGGCATGGGATCTCAGATCCATTCCACAATGTAGTCAACCACAGCCTGAGCACCGGTGACATTCCATCTGCAAAGAGGACAGCCACTGTCATCCCTATATACAAAGGTGGAGCAATCCACCAACCCAACCAATCATATGCAGATCAGCCTAACTAGCCTGATCTGCAAGGGCATGGAGGGCAATATCAAGGACATTATGAACAGGGGCATTGGCAACATTAAAATGCCTGAGTCAACACAGCATGGTATTGTCAAAGGGAGATCAGGCCTGTTAAACCTGGTCGACCTATCTGGGGAAGATGGTGAATAATGCCTACCTTCACCTAGCCCAATTCTCTCACAATAATCCCCAGGCAGCCAGGATACATATGCCTACACAGCTAGGCACCAACCTGTAGGTTACCAGATGAGTAGCTAACTGGGCCAATGATAGTACCCACTCAGTCAATGTAGTGGAACCCACCTCTAGTAGTAGATTCTTCCAAAGTGGTGTACCCCAAGGATTTCTCTGGGGGCCTCTACTGTTTGAGATATACGTATCTGAGGTACAGGACAAAAGCAGTGGTCTGTGGCTGACCAGGTGTACAGATGCTTGCAAGCTGGCCACTGTCTTACATTTCCTAACTGATGTGAGCATCCCCCAAAAGGCACTCACCCAGTTAATAACTGGTGCAAGAAGCATTACCGCAAACTGAATGCCAGGAGAGGCATCATTCCCCCTGCTGTGGTAGATGTCATCCACACTAAGTATGACAGTAATAATGTACTGAACATGCAATCAGGTGTGAAGCGACTTGTGCACCAAGGTTGATAGCAACCTGACAGTTTACCACTGTGTGGGCACCATTGTATGGAAGGTTGTCTACATGGCTCACCTCACAAATATGGATATGTCATTCAGGAACCGGGAGGCCACAACATCCCTGTACTCCACCCTTATCAGATGCACTAACAAGTACAATGGTTACTTTAGCTTGTACCTTTACAAGCAAATGCAGCAGTTGCAGACACCACAGATGTTCCTGACCAGGCAATTCCAGGGCCTGCAACACCTACCCTATGCAAGTAGGCTGAAACTGTACTCAGTCTCATACAAACTGATCATAGGTGACCTGTGTCTGGCATACAAGGCCATGCCCAAACCAGCCTTAATGGCATTTCTGCATATCTGTAAGACAAATTGCACTCATGCATTATGCATGCAAGGCCCTCACCTGGTCTGTGACATGCATAGAACTTGTTGGTGGGATACTGTGGTGTCCTACACAATACACTGTCTGTAAAATACACTCCCTCCCCACATCTAGCAGATTACGTGTATAGCAGATTACGTGTATAGCCCTCTGGAAGAGAAAGCTGGATGACTGTGTGGGAAATGGATGAGATGCCCCTGGGATTCTGCATGTGTCCCAGATGGACAGGGGAAACAGGTGCTGGCTTGGAAGGGGCATGAGTGAAATTCTGGGCCAGGCTTATGAGGGCATCAGGGCCAATAGCCTGGTATCATCTTATGAGGTGATGCACCTAGTACGTTACATGTGCCCTGTATATATTGCAGACTGTCCTGCAATGTTGTGTGAAATGAATCCCTGCAAGTCTAAACTGTGTATGTACTGCAGTGGTAGTGAGTAGCCCTGTCCCTTCATCACTTATCATCACATACCATTGCACCTTGTCAGTGTGTGTGTGGTCTGTATAGCAGTAAGTCAGCTCTTACAGTACATGCATATGTCCTGTACCTCAGATACGTATATCTCAAACAGTAGAGGCCCCCAGAGAAATCCTTGGGGTACACCACTTTGGAAGAATCTACTACTAGAGGTGGGTTCCACTACCTTGACTGAGTGGGTACTATCATTGACCCAGTTAGCTACTCATCTGGTAACCTACAGGTTGGTACTTAGCTGTGTAGGCATATGACACTTTATAGCTCACTCCAATAGCCTTGGTCTTGGCCATAATTACGATTCTGCTACTAGGCCGTTCACACAGTAGGATTTGTCACTCTTTGTTGTGGGCCAGGCAGTAGTAGTGATAGAGATGGATTGCAGCAGGCAGAACTACTGTAAGGTCTGCCCTGAAGGGCCCATAGGTGTCACAGCTGTGCTAGACTGTATCAGATGTGTGCGTGTGTGTGTGTGTGTGTGTGTGTGTGTGTGTGTGTGTGTGTGTGTGTGTGTGTGTGTGTGTGTGTGTGTGTGTGTGTATACCTCAGCAAACATAATACTGCAGAGTATTATTTTGCATATGTTATGTTCTCCTCGCAGGTAAGCACAGGAGTTGGTGTCCTTCCCCCTCACAACCTGATGTCACTATCTTAGCGGACTCCCATGACGATGGTGGTCATAGTGAGGCACAGGTGGGGTTGTCGGTGCCTGGACCTGTGGCATTGTTTTGCATCTCATTCTCACCCACCATGTCCCCACACACAGTCAGTATGCCCACACATGCCCAGTCCCCGGCAACCAAGGATAGAGGACAGGGTAAGGGTAATGTCATGGAAAGGCTAGTGTGTTGAGCATGGTGAGTGTGAGTGTAGACACCAACCATAGGCAGAGGGAAGGCGAGGTCACACACAGGCAGATGGACAAGGGTGCTCAACAGAGGACTGCTGCCCATCAAGCCCCTGCCACAAGTGTCATGGCAGGTTTCACTAGACACATGTTATGGCCCATCATGGAGGCATGGGTGTGTACTGACTGGAACACCAGAGAGATGCTCATGGTCATGCATGCAGCACTCCCTGCCATGGGTGGCAACCTCCATGGCAGTTGTGATGCCATACGTCATCCTGCCAATATTGTGGATAGACAGTGGGTTGAGACATTGTCACTGCTAGACAGTGCACTGTCTGTGACCGAGAATGTGGTGGGAGTAGGGCATTGGCCAGCTGGACATAGGTCAGCAACATGATTAGCTGTGAGCCCACATGGCCATGCACATTCACAGTCCCATAGTGGCAGTACCAACAACACTACTGAAGGGAGGGTGCTGTCCACACCACATTGGAGCAGGCCATATGCACAATGTCCTGGCCAGTCTCATCAGGGATGCAGGTCCAGCAGACAGCAGTCACCATCAGGGAGTAGTACTGCATCTGTCCTTGGGCCTGGCAATGCCAGTGATACTCCTGGCAGAACCAGTTACCACATACCTGCCAGGAGATGGTGAACTATGCATCCTGCCATGTACGGTCCAAAACTGTCCAACATAGACCTGTGTCAGGCATCCACATTGCTTGCAGGTGTGCAGACAAACACTCACACATCAGTATCCCAGGCCGGTCACCACCAGACACGCACAGTTCATCTGCATGGCCCAGGTGAACATCACCCCTCCAGACACACATGATGTCAGCCATATGGCCCAGCATAGGCCTCTAGCAATCCAACACCACACCCTATGCATGTCGTGATACATGTGCCACAACCCTGTTATCCATACCATCAATGCACATACATGCTCATATGGGTCTGATGCACAGGGTGACTATGGCACAGTGTAGCAATGTCATGCTGTGTAAGGTGCTGTCTGTTGGCAGTAGTTATGGGTACACATTGAGGTGTATGTACCTTGTTAGCCATGATGTACTATTGCTGTTAGTACTGCTGACTGATTGTAGTGTCACATATTTTATTCTGGTTGTGTTCCAGGTGTCTGTGTGTCTGCAGGCTGTGGGCCTGCTGGCAGTAGCAATGTTGCATAAGGCGGAGTGGTAACACAGTCACCTTATCATAGTCAAGGTACAGCTGTACATGTACATGTTTACCAGGTGTGCATACATGCTACAGTGTGTGAGGGGCAACTGTGGCAGACAGTGTGACCTTGCATACATACCCTTGACACAGCCAGCTAGCTCATGTACATGTCACCTGGGTGGCCCACACATACAGAGGAGGTTATCTGAGTACTGGCACTAGATCCCTCACCAGATTAGACATTACATGCACTACAACAGATTAATCTATCAGCACCTGTTGCCCCTGCCATTTCTGTCACATCCACTCGACCATCATGTAGTTGATGAGGGTTTGTCTGGTTCTGTGTATGACAGGTTTGGGGTATGTATTCCTGGCACAGGTCAGCCTGTGTTAGTCTAACCTGACAATCATCAGCATCTTTGTATGCTATCACATATGCATATCTGGCCTCTTGTGCTCGTAGTGCAAACAGAGTCATAGTCCTGTACATGGGGCAGTTGATGAAGGGCTGGGCACAGCCCCTGTCTGCATGGTCTTAGAAATGATAGTGCTATATACATAATGCAGATAGCACAGTGGTACTGTACTGTGGCAATGTCTGCCACTACTATTGAAGTGGATGTCAATTTCAGGGACTGTTAGGATTGGCAATTGTGGGTTCAGAGGCTATTAACATGTTAGAGCCATCTCACACACACACACACACTCACACACACACACACACACACACACACACACACACACACACACACACACACGCACCACTGTATGAGGACATGCATTGCGACACACATGCACATGGAATTTACACTTAGAGTGGATAACCTACCCATCTTTTAAGCTACACTACACTGTGATACGATCATTGCACCACAGTGGCTTGGTGTTAGAAACTGTGCAGCTGTGCTTGTATGGTGGATGACATCTGTATGGGCCGACACCAGTTTGTGAATTGGGGAGGTCACAGGGTGGAAGAGGCACACAACATGGTAAAGCCATCACATACACACACTAGAGAGATTCATAGGGGCTATGCATACGGGAATACATACACAGTTGACAATAGACATATTAGTAATCCTATGTATCCACTCATATGTACTATAGTGCTGCGTACACATGCCATGCTCCACATACATTATATGCCTGGGGCATAACACACATCCTCTTACAACAGGTAATCTTGCAGATGCCTTAATGAATAGTGGGATAACCCACCAGACATAGCGACTGGTCTCGTCTACTGCTCCTACATACATGCACATGTGATAGTGTGACAGACATTTTATCAGCATGATATGTCAGTCAGGTATGATGTCTGATGCTAGCATGTGTGTCAGTATGGTAACTGTTCCTACATACATGCACATGTGATAGTGTGACAGACTTTTTATCAGCATGATATGTCAGCCAGGTATGATGTCTGATGCTGGCATGTGTGTCAGTATGGTAACTGTGACATGTTTGGTAATGATATCACAGGAATGCTCATTGTCAGGGGACACAGACAACATATAGGTTGCAAACATGTGGATATCCCATGTACACCTGTACAGATGACTAGTATGGGCTGTGTAGTGTTACATGGTGCATGTGAAGCAGACACCATTAACAGGGTCCTTAAAGTAATGTCATGGATAGGGGGTCCACAGGCCTTAAAAAATGGTATAACCTACACACACACAACAGCCACAGAGGATAAGCTTCACACACTACTAGAGTTGTTGGTATTGAGATTAGAACCCCTACCTATCTAACTATTTCCACTATAGTATTACACAGTTATTGCACATGCCAAAGAGTGTAGATGGTGGACAAGTGTATACAGGTACATCTATGATGAATGACATCAGCAGGCCTTGTAAAGTAGGGCAATGGGACGTGTACTGGGTGGTACATGCCTCAAAATGGTATAACTCACACCCCCAGAGGATATGAGTCTCACCCAAAAACACACACACAAACACACACACACACACACACACACACACACACACACACACACACACACACACACACACACACACACACTTGCCAGAACTGGGACTGGAACCCCTGCCTATCTAGTTATTTGTACTATATGGTTGCATAGTTATTGCACACACCACAGAGTTTATAGGGATGTGGCTGTGGAAAGGTAATTCTAAGTGGAATGACATCAGCAGGAGTGCTAAAGTGTGGCACTGGGAAGTGCTGTGGGTGGGAATGGCCTAAAAATGTTTCACCTACAAACAAACAAACACTCCCTCACTCTCACACACTCACATTTGCCAGGACTGAAATTAGATCCCCTACCTATCTACTTATTTATACTATAGTGTTATGATGTTATCACATGTGCTACAGAGCTTATAGGGCTGATAGGTGTCCAATGGTACTTCTAAGGTGAATGACAGCAGATCTTGTGAAGTATAGCAATGGGAAGTGTACTGAGTGGGAACAGTCTCCTAATACTTAGACTTACAGACACACACACACTTACACACACACACACACACACACACACACACACACACACACACACACACACACACACACACACACAGGCAGGTGATGTGATATTATAACCCCCACCTCAGTACTATTACACAATGGGGCTCATCTTTTATGCTGGCACGTGCGACTGGTTACAACTGGTATGCCACTGTCCCAAGCAGGACATCACTCTATGCCATTCTGGGTATCCGTGTATGTGACTCACTCTATGTGTGTCCCCCTGTGTGTCTCTCTCTCTCTCTCTATCATTGTCTGTCTCTCACTTCCTCACATCTATGTGTGTGTGTGTGTGTGCTTGACATATTATCTGTTGCCCATATATATGTCTGTGTATCACACTTAATGGATGCAGATATATCACATCTGGGCCACCTACAGCTAGCTGAGGGTAATCCTGTCTGATGGGTCTGTGTAGGGACATCTAAGGTGTACATATCTGTCTGTATGCACAGACATATATACACAATACATTCATATAGTTCGATGTGGTTTCCAACATGGCCTGTGATTCTCTATGTGTAGGAGCAAGCCCAGTGTGACCTTCTATAGTGAGAGTGGGACTCCATTCTAGAGATAGGTGTACTCTGGTCTGGGGTTTTGTGTGCTACAGCCATACCTCTCAAGAGTAAACAGGGTTTTCCTAGGGGTACTGGGTTTGTTTAGCAGACATTTTCTGGCATATCTGTAGTCTGACACTGCAATGTGTTGTGTCATTACCTAGTGACAGACATCCTCAGATCATCCCAGTGCTTTACCAAAGGAATACAAGATGTATGATGCACAGACCAATATTATGAGCCCAGCTATGTACATTCTTGCTCAACAAGGCCAGTTGGGATATGTGACTACAGCCAGTTGACTGATGACGATGTGTAAGCAGTCCAGCAACTTGTTAATATACTGTCTGGGGATCTCCTGCTTGTCTGGTATCTTTCTTATCTGACATGTCATATCCTGGTGAGGCCATACCTCTCAACTGTACATTTTTTGGCAGATTGTCCAGGCGTTTGCCTAGAGGTTTCGTCCAGTCTACATAAACTTGTGTTTCTATGGCAAGTTAGTTGCATATAATTGAAGACTGATGTTATAAAACCATGACAGACATTGCTGTTTCAGACTACATAACCTTCAGACAATTCCCACTAATGCAAACCCCTCATGATGCCAACTTTCTCAGTATGTAAGAGCAATATTTACAACACATGCCTATCATTGTACCTTTGTCCCACTTTTATTTCTGACCTTGTCCAGATGTCTTGGTGTCAGAGGTTGGGAGGTATGGGTGTGGGTACAGAGTGCATTCTACTGTGCAGACATGTCCATTATATGTGTAGTATATTCCACATAGCACTGTGACTTCCAGGTATGTCAGTGGTAGAGCAGTAGGTATAGATGACATGTATAATAGATGGCACTGCAGTTATCTGCACATGGCCCTGTCAAAGACAGCACTGTATCTAGGCCACTACAACACAACATCCAGGAGTAAATGCTGGCCAGATTCTGACAGTATTAACCACAAATACACATAGCTCATTGACCCCTGCATATTGTGGATATGCAACATGTCCTCATGTCCATTGCGATAGGCCTGGCAATGTGTGCTCTGCTGCTATTTCCTTGCAAGCATATATGTTACTGCATTTTTGTAGGAATATGTGTGGAGGGAACACCTGTCAACTGTACACATTTGCACAGACTGTGCTGATATTTGCTTTACATTTTGGTTCCATTTAGCATACTATTGTGCCCTGTCTTAGAGACTTGAGGCATATCACTACAGTCCACAGGTCAGATTATAATGGCATACATTTGAGTTTCAGACTTCTTACCCTCCAGAGCCTTACTGCAACTGCAAGACCTGCTATGCTATCACTTTGTAAGTCTGTAGGGGGTATTTCATCATTGTCCTCATTTGTGCACCTTTGCCAGACATTTATTTATGGTTTTCTATGGCTGACTTGCTGGGTGAGGCTGAGGGGTGAGTATGGGACCCAGACATTGACATCCATGCATGTGACCTAAGACCCCCCCAGTTTGTTAGCCCCCCACATATGCTGCAGTGAGAATTGTCACCTAGGGGACTACTGCATTCTCTGGGGAAGCCAGTATTGGGCAGACATTTCCTGATGTCCCACATAGCTGTCAGTTGTTTGCTGCTATCCCAGTAGGCCACCCCATTCCCTTGCATGTATGCAGCAATACCATATATATGCTACCAGAACTAAGTAATCCATTCATTTATTGTTAAGAAGACTGATTTACCTTGTGCCTGTGGCAGTTGTGAGGATGGTGCTCGAGGGCTGCCTGTGTCAGATGCACACAGTACACTGCCTATACATGGTAAGTTACAGGTAGTGTGATGTGTGTGTCATTCATTTTACTGTGTGTGCAAGTTAGAGAGAGGTGCCAGCCCTTGGGTTCCTACAGTATCAGTGTGTGTGCTATGTGTTTATTCTTTGCCAGGGTCAGGGCATATTGGGCACAGCTCCATCTGCCTACAGGAATTGGCTCAGGGGGTTCCTCCTCTGAGTCCCTCTGTGCCTGTGGGGATGTTGGCAATGATGGGGAGATGTGTGGCCCTTCCCCATGCTGTTCCTGCTGCAGCTGTTTCTGCAGGATCATATTGTGTAGCATGGCATATACTATGAACATGTGTGCACATGTGACTGGAGAGTACTGCAAGGCTCCACCAGATATGTCAAGGCAGTGGAACCATGACTTGAGCATCCCAAACACATGCTCTATAATAATCCTGGTTTGTGCATGTGCCTCATTATGGGATTCTTGATTGGGTGTGTGTGCATTTCTGATGGGTGTCATCCTCCATGGCTCAAGTCCATAGCCAGCATCCACCACCAGATGACCATACAGGATGTCCCCACTGGCAAATGCCTGGTTCAGCTGTGACAAATGCCAGATGTGGGAGTCATGATAGCTTCCAGGCCTCCCAACACACACATTCATGATAATGCCCTGAGCATTACACATGACCTGGCAGTTGATGGAGAGGAAGCCTTGCAGTTTATGTAGACCCTACCCTGTTCACCTGGTGGTGCTTTGACATGGATGTGCATGCAGTCTATCGCACCCAGTACCTCCAGGTATTCTGCTACATGGTGGAAGAGATGCATATTGCTGGTCCTCTCCTCACAGGTGTTGGGGAAGTAAATATGTCCACCGGCATCCGGGAACTGGTTGAGGACCCTGGATGCAGATGCCTGTGGGACACCCATGATGTCCACAGTAGGTCTTCAGAAAGTACCTGTAGCTAGTATTCTTAAGGCTACAAATACCTTGGTATCCACTGGGATGGGTTGCTCTCTGTTGGCTCTGGGTCTGAGTTGAGGTGGGCACAGCTCGATGATTTGCTGAAGTATGTCTCTGTCCACCCTATAGCACTCTACTATCTCCAGATCATGTAGCCTCTTGTAGGTTACCCTGGGTCTGAACACTCTTCTCCTCCTCCTCCTCAGTCTGCGGCAGTTGTCAGCATTATCCTCCTCACCAATCTCAGCCTCTAGCACATACTGATGTATCAAAGCAACGGCAGCCCCTAACTTTTTTTTTGCTTAAAATTCCCACATGTGTACACCAATGGTGCAGAGTTTGTGGGAAAAAAACAGACTGACAGGTGTTTGCATAGTTTATATTGTTGTCCTGCAGATGCTGCCTGTATGGCACAGGAAAATAACTTTCTTGGGTAGTGTAAGCTAGGGAACCTTGTTAGCTAGGCTTATGTAGGCCCTTGGGCTGATAGTCTAGTACCTACCTATGAACCTATGAACCTATGATTGGTTGACTATGATGCATTCCACCTGCCAGCTATGTTATTTGTACTTGATTGCTTTTATTCTGCTATTTCCCTTTTTTTTCTTTTCTTCCCTTCCCATTTCCACGCCTTTTAAGCCCCAAGGCAGGCCGCACAAACCCAGTGCCCAAATGTAAACAGTTCTGCTATTTCCATTTTTTTTTGTTTGTTTGTTTTAGACTGGGTGCGAGCCACGCAAACCCATTTAGCTAAAGTAAACACTTTACTGCAGAAATGGCCCTCCCTGGACGTCAGCAAGCTCTTCATTTCATGGAATAAGTCAATACTGTCTCAGAGACACCCCCTTCGTTTGCTGTGCTTAGCTAAGCTCAAATGGGAGCCGTGGAGCTCCAATGTGCTTACACCAAGCATGATACACCCCCTTTTCGTGTCAGCTTCTTCTGCTGCTTACACCACTGCCTTAAAGCTCCTACATGGTTAGGTGCAGCCAGAGAATGGTTTCCCATTTAATGATTCAGTAAAATTTGCTCATTTGCATACCCCACTGCCTTACCACAGCCTTCCTCCTTAGCAACCAGTGTTACCTGTTATTGTTTTGATTCTACATGCCATAGACTATAATGGCAAAATGCAGATTTCACTTAAAATTGTCTTATCATATTTATTTTTTGCATTTTCAGCATGATCTCATTTGCACGCAGTTGCCCTATGTTTAAACGGCCAAAATTGGCCAAAAAAAAAAAAAAAACTTTTATTTTCATATTTTTGCAACACTTTTCCATGCCAATGGCCATATATTTGGCCATTAGCATGCCTAAGGATTATAATACATGCTTTACTTTGAGCTGTCATGCCTCCATTTTGATTTTTGCAGAAATGTATTCGGCTAGTAGCCACATACATTTCTGCAGCTCGCACTGTTCTTGCTTGGATGCCTGCCTGCTTACTGAATCACTAATTCACCTCATTTGCATGGTTTTCACCAGCAAATGAGGTAATTAGCATTATTCAGTGGTGTCTGTGCAAGAATAGTGCAAGCAGGCTCGTGCACGCTCCCAGCCTTGTTTACTGGCTCGCTCAGTGGCCGTATTCCATGCAGAAGCTGTTACACTATTCCTGCATGGAGAAAACAGCTTATATAATCCCAGGGAATATGAATAATTCTGTCTGATCCATAACTTATTTATCCTGTAGTAGAATTAGGTTCTAGAGCAAATTTGACTATAATAGAGTAATTTGAGCACCAATTTTAAATGGATGAATCAATTAACGGTCTGGAAAAGACACAAATTCTAAGTTATATGCCATTTAATGTTTGTTTTTTTTTTATCCCTGAGCTTCTACTGAAAAGGGGCTATGCCCAGTCTGACTATCCCAATAAACACATGTAAGTAAATAAATAAATATTAATATAAGGAAGAAATAAACTCTTGGCCACATTTTGTAGAATGAAGATAGGAAATTAAAATTTCTACTATCTTTATGAAGAGTATTATAAGGTTCAGAAAGATTGTAAACTTGAATTGAATCTTTTAATAAACCCACATCTTTAGGCTGACTTACAACAATTAGTACTTGTTAATCAAAGATGCAGCATAAAGAAATATTCCAATTACACCTTATGATGACTACATGTTTAATGGGGCTAGTTAAAACCTATGAAAATTGGAGAAATCCTGATTTGTACTAAAAGGAAGCATATGATACAATGGCCAAAATATATTATATAAATAAATAACTGTATTTCACAAAGGTATGGACTTTCCTGAGGATCACTTAGAACCTTAGGAAACCTTTCTTTTACAAGGTTACCACTCCCACAGCTGTTAGCTGAAATACCCAAAGCAAAAATACATGGAACTCAATTTTATATGTGTGTCAAACTGTGCAGTGCACGTATAACAAATATGTGTTTCCTTATTGTATTACAGACACCTCAAAAGTTTTCTTTTGGAGGCAGTTGGAATGCCATGCAGTTTCCATGAGGAGCTGGCAATTCCATTACAGCCTCTTAAAAGATAACAATTTGATATGTAAAATGCCTACACAACTCCCCATCTTGTGAATCACTTCTAGAAATGGCATAAGAATAATCACAGTTAGTTGTCAATTTGTAAAAGGTACAATCTGAACATATTAAACAGATCATGGAGAATGAATGTTTCCTAAATGGCAAACTTTAATTAATTTTAATTTGATAATATTAAGCATATGGCAGTTAAGCTATCCACAGGACCTAATCCTGAGCACCCCCAGACTAACTGTTCAACCACAAAAACGCACAGCCCCTAATCTAACTAACAAATGAAAGCCAATGAAAATATTTCATATCAAAATACTCCCTGTCTGTATGAATGCTCATGAGTATCACTGAATATCAGGTTGCTCAATTCAGTTCAGAATTATTATGACATTTATTTTTAAATGGCTGTACGTTATACAATATTATATGAACTAATCCATCATCTTTTCCCTAAAATATTATTAAACTGCACTGTTAATCCAGATTCAACCTATTGGTATTAACAAGCATACTTAGATGAAGTCTCAGTACTTCCATGGTGGTGCAGCGGTAGAGTTGTTGCCTCAGAGCAAGAGGTTCTCCAGTTCAATTCTCGGCTGGAGTGCGGGGAGTGCCTTCTGTGTGGAGTCTGCATGTCCTCCCCACGGTTGGTTGGGCATTTGAAAGACATGCGTAAATGGGCGTGCCTTGGTTGAACATTGAGCTGGCACCTTGGCATTCGTGAAAATCTACTGCCAATCATTAGCGGACCGGAGTTCCACTGTGGCAACCCCTAACCGGGAAAAGACAACAACTTAGATGAAGTCCCAGCCTTTGTAGTGATGGTACACAGGTACCTTGAAGGTTTGCCTGCATCAATGTATATTTGAAAAAATCGTACATTGTACAGAGCATAATAAATATAAATGTTAATACTGATCAAATATTCTAGGATTTTATATGAGTAGATGGCATATGTTTTGTTCTATAAAAGAACTGCAGCTCTGTAAATCAGAAAAATTAGAAATAGGCCAAATCATCTACTTATGTATAAATATCCATGGCTATTTTCATATCTTTTGCATTTTACCTTTTTTATAACTGCAGTAGAAATCATCAGATATATTCCACAGTTTGTAGAAGGTATGTTTGAGGGTGAGTATACAGACAACTGAGTGCATGTTAGCCTTGAGTGCCATATCATTATGGAACAACTTATGAGCAAGGGTATGGCATCCAAATCTAGGAAGGTGATCACCCCACTGTCCACTGCACCCATTAGGCCAGTCATTGAATATAAGGCCTCATTCAACATGTGCCTTTCCAAGCACCTGACTCAACTCAAGTAAATACAACTCTTTCTCACCAAGAAAATCAAGACACTGAATCACAAAAGCTAGTCTGACCACCTCAAAGCATTGTCACTCTTCTAAGTGTCATATAGATTGATAAAGAGAAATCTTTGCTTTACATACAGAGCCTCTTCCATCCCATCCTTCTACACATCATTTGCCCATCAAGACTGAATTAAGGCATTGTTGAATCTATTACTAACATGGTCCTTTGTAGCATTTATTTTATTTAACATTTGTTTACCAGGAAAGTCTGACTTGGAATGAGCCAATTTTAAGTGGAGGCCCAAGGATAAATGCTTCAGATGCATGCATTTGTAATGTGGGAGGAAACCAGAGCAGCTGGAGGAAACCCACACGAATGCAGGAAGGAAGTGCAGACACTGCACAGAAGGCACCCCAGCCAAGAATTCAACCAGAGGACTTCTTGTTGTGAGGCAACAACGCAAACTGCTGTCCCACTCTGCCGTCAGATAAGTATGATCCCAGTAGTACTTATTCTGCAGCATACAGTTTATATCTAGGCCACAGAGCTAGGCATGTGATCAAGCATAGTATTCTTTTTGGCTTTTGTCTAGCCATGCAGCCCTTACAGGCTACAGGTTGGATATACAGCAGAGTACTTGTACTATCTTTGATTTTTTGCTTTTACCTAGTGAGAATATCTGGGATCATACCATAGATAATTTGAGGAGACCCATACATGGAATAAAGCATTTAGGAGCTTTCTCTGTCCATTAGTAGGACAGGAGGCAGTTCTGGGGTAATTTTTTGTTTCCTATCCATAAATCTAATTTGCACTTGAATATGGACAGGAATGAGCGTTGTTTTATGTGAAAATGCATTCTGTTCTACAGCAGGGGTATACTATGTGAGATACACCTGTCCCACCAAACCTTTCTGTTGATGTTGCAGAAGAGGTTTGGATTCCTTGGCAGAGTATTTCTGATGCCATTTGACTTGCTGATATGCAATAAATCCATGAGCTTTGGGTTGGAGGATGTCTTGCATGCCAGACACAGGTCAGCTCTTAGCAGTCTGTAGGATAGCAAGTATAGTGAAAGGGCTTTGTAGGGTATATTGTTTAGGCCTTGTATCCTTCTGGTAAGGAATCTGTATGTGTGTTCCAGTCATTGCACATGTCTGGAGAGATACATGCCAAAGGGGGCATTATACTCAATGGTCGGCTTAATCAGAACTGAATAAAGGGGGACAATCACATCCTTAGATCTAGATACAATCTCTTTGTTTATAAGCTGTGTAGTATAGAAGGACTTTCTTACAACAATGGAAACATGTAGGGTAAATATTGCATCACTATCCACATAAGTTCCCAAATCCCAAACAACTTGTTCAACTCTTAGGGTTGCATTGTATATGTGGTAGTTCCTTATGGTAGGATACAATAATACATTTTTTGGCATTTAGTTTCAGTCCACAATTTTGGCACTAGTTATTTATTTGAGACAAACCTTCCTGAAGGATGGATGATTAAGTAATTTGGAGATTCAGTGACTGCTTTTTCCATGCAGTCAGCTGCAAATGTAGCCAACCAGAGCCCTTTGGTATTGGCCTTTACTTCAGAAAATAGATGCCAAACAGGAGAGGTCTCAGAACTCTGGGGGGCTCAACTGATGACTGGTCTCTTTGTGGAGGTAATTTCCCCTATTTTGATTGTCTGCATCCTATCTGTTAGCCAGTTGGCAATCCAGTGGGTGACACAGGGGTTTATTACCAGTTTATTTAGTTTTTCTATTTTGCCTAAATGGGGAATTGTGTCAAAACTTTGACCAGGTTGAGGTGTATAGTTTGTCCCATTTTGCCTTCATCCACTCCTTTAGTGACCTTTTCAAAATAATCCACCAGGTTGAGTAAGCATAACCTATCCTTAACGAATCCAAACTGAGACAGGTTCTGTGTTTGGAAGTTCCCTATGTCCTGATTGATTAGTTCCATGTTAAGTCTATCGCTTTGTATATGAAGCTGGTCAAACTTGTGGGTCTGTAACTGCCTAGGTCTGTGGTAGGCCATCCCTTATGCAGGGGAATGATTGTAGATGTTTTCCATTCACTTGGCTTATGCAGGGGAATGATTGTAGATGTTTTCCATTCACTTGGCTTAAATCCTGTATGGAGGCTGAGACTGAGCAGTGTTTTTAGGGGTGTGGCTAAATCATGATTAATGTTATTTAAGATGTATCCAAGGATATTTTCAGGATTCATCAATGCAACATTTTTAGCTTTTGATAGCACTTTTGGGACTTGGTCTTGAGTGACAGCTGAAGGTGAGCTAATTTCAGGTATATCTTGAGGGAGAGATGGAGGAGAGAGAGGGGTAAAGTTAGAAGTAAATTTATCAGCCTGTCAGTTCAATATATCATCAGCCTCAGTGTAGGTAACATCATTCACAATCAGCTCACTGTATTGCTGTGTTGTGCTTTTGAGATTTTAAACATAACTAAAAATGCACTGTGATTGCCTTTGGCTTGGGTACCTATTTTAGCCTCAAACCTGGCTTAGGTGTTTTTATTAAGCTCCTGAGTTATTTCTTTATTTCAGTGACAAGTGCTCTAACATTCTGGGAATTGCTCTTCTTACTTGTGGTCAAATTTATTTTCCTTTCATTATAAACTTGTTGATACATACTGGTGTAGCATTTGTGCTATGTTCACTTACAGGAAACTCTGCAATGCTTTTCAAGTGTTTCAACTGCATTCAAAGCCATCCAAGCTAAGGTAAGAATTTTTTTTGATTTACTGCAGGTGTACTTGCTTTATACAGTGATCACCACTTTTTTGAACCTTTTTATAGCATTTATTTTAATTTTGTGACAAAAAAAATCATGTCCCTGTTTGTTGGCTTGTCTATTTCTGTTTGCTTCCAAATCACGTAGCAGAAGGCTGAATTAGCAAGGGACTTAGTTGTTCATTGGTTGTTTGTTCTTTATTGTTTAATCTGCAGTTGAAAGCTTCTTTTGCTGGGGTTTTACATTAAGAAATTCTAGATCATCCATCTTGTGGCAGAAGATTTATTTATTGGTTTATTTTATTTATTACATTTGTTAACTGGGAAAGTCCGACTGGGTTAGGAGCCCATTTTCAGCGGAGGCCCGGGGAGAAAAGCTCCAAAAAACAGTACAATATATTCTTTGAAAACACAACAGTAGTTCAGTTTACAGAATTCTAAGACATGAAATACATTCCTTTCTTTACAAAAACTTAAGTCAGGCTAGGCAAAATATAGCATGTCACACAAAAATCGCATTGTTAGACCTGAAATTTGAGATTCCACCTAGTTACAATTTTTCATATAAAGACATAACAGCGTTGTCATGTTAGCAAGGAGGGTTCATATGAGAAAAAAACTTAGATAGTAGGAAATCATGGAGAAATTGTAGTAGCAGGATTGTAAAAACCTTTATGGGGTAGGAAGGGTTGGGAATGAGGATAAGTGGATTTAGCCTGGGGTAAGACCGGAGCAGAGCCAATGATATGCTAGGTAGTTTAGTACTAGTTGATTGAACTCATGATGGTGAGGGTTTTTAGTAATTGTAGGAGGAAGAGTATTCCATATTTTGGTAATTTTATTTGAATAAAGACAGTCCCCATGATAGTTGCGGAATTGGGTGACCTTTAGCATAAGTTTATTGGCGGATCTGAGGGGCCTGGGGTTGAGACTGGGTTGGACGAGATTGGAGAGGGCAGAACAGTTAGTGGGTTGGTGAATTATCTTGTGGACCATGAACACTGTAGTTTGCCCTAAAAAAGACGGTCTATAAAGGTGGAAAGCTTGCAGAAATGCCTTGCCTCAGGTTAGTAATGTGCTAGTTTATGAGGCTGATATCAAAAATTTCCTAAAAGGAGAGTTTGTGAGTTAATAGTTGAAGGAGGATTTGTGAGAGCAGAAAAAGGTTTGGAAAGTTGTTTTACACTGCTTTGTTGGTTTTAGCTACATAGCCTGTAATTTAATTATAAGGTACTGGCTTGGAATTGTGCTGGCCTTTTTAAACGTTGCTATCCTGAAAGACTTAACGCATAACAGGCATTTTGCTATTAGGGTAGATAGTAACTGTATTAGAGAAGGGATGGGTCGTATAACACTATGGGAGGTGGGAGACCTACTGTAGGTGGGTTTAAACCTAGAATGTGACCCAGGGAGTGTGCGTGCTACTAGTTACATAAAATTGGGAAGTTCAGGTATTTCACCACTAAGCTGGAGACAATACAATTGGGAAACCTACACTACACTTGCAGGTCAGATGGTGAGTGAAGGTAGTTGCAAGTTGACCGCAGGATCGCCGCTGTTCCCACTTTAATAATGGCTTAGATAGGGTAACTGTAAAAAGAGGAAAATAGTAGAAATTGAGGGGTAGAAATATGAGCAGTAAAAGGGCAAAAAATACTATTGGAATGCAGTTATTTCAAAAAATTGCTTTGCCTTCTCCAACTACTGCCAGGCAAGCTAACTTTAATTATTCAGCTTAGACAAACACTGTCACTTACAGTTGAGCAGCTAATAGAGATTGTGTTGGCCTATCAAAGCCTGTGTCTAAAAATCTAACACAACTATGCATACTGGAGACCACAGTCATATGCATTAATACAGCATGTAATGTTTAACACCACACAGCAGATTAGAAGAGTACAATAAAGGTTTAGATTCTAAGAGAAATCCAGTCAATATACTATATGAAACAACATCTGAAATGAAAAACAAGCAGCGAGCTGATGCATTAGTAAAGTACAGTGCTCGCTCTAGCTATACATATCAGTAATGGAGAAATAAGCAGGCCTAGTAGAGTAACAAGCAGATTGCTTCAAGTAGAAATGCAGTTGCTAACAACACATAGCAGTTTAAAACAGTACAGCAGGATTTAGATTCAACAGAACAAGTCGCTATGCTCAACAACAACATTTGAATTGAGAAACAAGCAGTGGCTAATGGATTGGTACACAACATCGCTCACACTAGCAATACATTTAGGTAAGGGGGTAATGACCAGTTGTAACATAGTAATCAATCTCTCAATTAGAAAATACATTTGCTATCAATCAGGGAAGAAACGTCCACCGATACATAACAGTAGCATAAGCCTTCACAGATAAAATGGCGCAAAATCATGACAGAACATGCCTTAGTAATTTTGCACAGACTCCAGTGAATTATAAAATATTAACTTACCTGGCACGTGCACTAACTCCTTGAGCGCACTTGGGATGCTTCTATGGATGCTAAACTAGAGACTTGAAACAGATCTTTAGCTGGTCTTTCTGATTTAGGAATCACTCCAGGGAGCTCAAAGTGTGGTTGCTTATTGGCTAGGAGTCAGTTTTCAAGCTTTTTTCTGCTATAAATTAGGCAGGTTTGCACAGAACTGCCCACCTAGCAGCAGGGTATAGCAGTAAGTGCCTAGATAGTAACATTTCCCTCTAAAGTTAGGATTAGGAAGGAAACCTTTTAAATGGTGTGGTATTGTGTGGAATTAACCTTAAATCAGCATGCTTGGACATGGAATACCACTTCCATATCCTAGCACTACATAACATCTTGCCCTTAATCCAAAAACTAGCTTACATATCAAATAGCACTACCATAACCTAGGACTATATAATACCTTGCCCATAACTCCAGAAACTACTCTAGTAGATCCATGTTAAAATCCAGTCCTTAATCCTAAACCACCTACCCTATAACAGGACCAGACTACATGGATATGCAATTTCCGAATGTCTGTATGGCCAGATTGGTAGAGCTGGGCATCCTAGGAAATGTAGCAATTGTCTTATGTTCTCAGACATCCAGTTAATCACTATAGAAAAGAACACAGTATGAGAGAAATGTATATACACAACTTCTTGCAGGCAAAAAATCTTGCATACAAATGAGGTTGTTAGGAATATGCACGCTACACCATTCACCACACATACAGATTGCCTTATACTGAGGAGCTTAAAAGAAATCTTTTGAAATCTGAAAATCCTCCAAAGCCACCTGATGACAACACTGTTCCTCACCATTCACTGAATAACACACCAAAAGCAACAACAAACATCTCATACAAGCTTATACCCAATGGTCCCTCAAGAGCAAAGCCCAAAATGCAAGCATGCACTTTACCTAATACTCTTCTACTGGGACTCCTTTGACTGACACAAAGATGCCCCACTCACCAGGTTAGACAAGGAGAACATAGCAGTTATTTGTCTATCTGCAGCCAGGATCTCCAATATTACACATGCACTTGAACCGCTGCACTCCAGGTACCAATATTATTCTATTATAGGCCATGTGGGTGTAAATGACTAGAGACATACCTCACTAGACTATATGAGAAGATAAACAATGGATCTCTCAGAATAGGTGTCACAAATAAGTATGATGCTTGCATTGATCAGCATTCAACCTTCATGAAGGATGATGCTTCAGTATGAACATAAGGTGATTGATTTTATTAATTGGCTTAGTTTGTAGGGTCACTCTAAGAGATCCAATATCTGTCAGCATAAGGGACAGGTCAACAGACCGCAATACTTTGGCAAGAATGGGCTTCACCTGTTCCCCCCACGCCCGTCTTTCAGATATTGGCTAAAACTTTATACATCCCCCTTTGAGCCTTTTTTAGGTGATGCCAAACAGACAAAACTACCAAAGTAATTAAAAAGTCTCCAAGCAACCTGAAGGGGTTACTGCTCAATTTTAGGAGCCTAAACAAAAAACTCCACACCCTTTAAGCCCTCCACACCGAGGAGAATGTCGACATCTGTGCTGTGAACCAGATGTGGTTTAAAACCATAGAAAGTACTCTGTAAGTACAAAGCTACATAGCTATCCACACATTTAGATCAACAACAGCTCAAACAGGGCCGAAGGTGAAGATGTTTTGATCTACAGTAACAACAAACATACCTCTAGGTTAGTTAAACAGGATGATACTATGGAGCTCATTCACATGAAAGTCACCATAGATATAGTCTGTCACCATATCATGACTTGCTACATGTCACCATCTATGCCCCTAAAATCTCACAACTCTTATCTAAGACTAGTGGAGGCACTCACCATCCAACCAAACACCATATTCCTACTTGACTATAAATACCCCTCTATAAACTGGGAAACTTACAATGCCTCAAACTCACAGACACAATGCCTCCTGTACTTTAACATAAACACCCTGGAACAGATAGTGCACACCCAGAGAATCAAACACAATGGATCTATTACTCACTAACATGGGAGAGTGCTGCATCGCCCCCACCCCCTGCCCCCAGGTTACATCTTACTAATGAGGTTTCCACAAAGCTGTCTCCTTTGAAGTGAAAATCAGTGTGGAAAACCCAGCTAAACCAGTAACAGTTAGGAACAATTCTAAGGTAAACTACATCCTATTAAGTGACAGTTCAGTTTGTCAAAATTCAAGGCTCCTTCTCAACTAGGGACCATAGCTACCTCTGCAGAATAATTCATATAATGTCTATGAATACATGTGAATGACATCAAAGAGGCTACTGTATATACCAGAAGTAAATCCAAAACAAACACTATAAACAAACCCCACTGGTGGAATCCTCACCTAAACAGGGTATATAATAAAAGAAGAAAACTCATGGCCAAAATCAGGAAGTGCAGCCTACCCTTGAAGACAAGTGCTGTCTTACACAACCATAGAAGAAACTAAGAGGTCTAATTAAGTCCAACAAGGCCAACTATAAGGTTAGGATAGTCTTGCAGTCTAAGGACAATTGCAAGGCCTTCTTCAGCTATGACATAGCAAATCTACTGGCTGATAAATTCAGCTCAAACTTCACTCCTCACCCCTCCCCAGCTCTACCAGTATATACGCCTCCAACAAGCTACCCCAACTATTTAGCAGGGACCAAGTGCTGCCAGAAGTCACTAAAGCCAAGAACACTGCCTCCATGAGTCCAAAGAACATCTCCAATTGCCTTCTGAACAGTCTAAAACAAGACCTATCAGGACTACTTGAGACAGTCTTCAAGTACAACATCTAAGCAGGCTACATACAAAGTGAATGGAGGACTGCAACAGCCATTCCCCTTCACAAGGGCAGAACATCAACTGACCCAGTGAACTACAGATCCATCCATCTAACAAGCTTAATATGCAAAGCCATGGAACAAATTATCATGGAAATGATAAACAAGGACATTGTTAGGCTATGGACACTATACATTGCCTGCTTAACTCACTGGTTTGTCAGCAACTGGCTCACAGACAGGACCCAAAAAATCAGGATCAGCGAGACTACCTCCACTAAGAGGCCAGTCAACATAGGAGTACCCCAGGGCATTGTGTTAGGCCTGATTCTGTTTGGCAGCTACTTCTCAGAAGTCAAAGCTAATGTTCAAGGCCTCTGGCTCACCACATTCACAGATGACTGTCAGTTAGGAGCTTTTATGGGTTTCCCCTGAGCCACCAATATCTTGCAAGTGAGTTTAACATGGGCAAATGACTGGTGCCCAAACCATGGCCTAAAACTTAATGCCAAAAAAAGGCATTATAATACCCTTTGTGAAGTTATCAACCAAAGTTAATTACTCCTTCTATAAAACATCCCTAAGAGTTGACCCAGTAGTAAGTGATCTGAGAATGTATGTAGACAGCAATCTGGCCTTGTAGTCTTCTCAGGTATGTTGACTTCTGTTTTAAATTAAAAGTGTACAGTTTTGTCTTAGATTTAGGAATTCAGCTTAACTGTTTTGATTATTTGTTATTTTCCGGTAAACCATGTGGAAACACACCACTTAAGTAATATATTTATGTCTGCAGCAACTCAATGGCAGTGGAAGTAACAGCCTTTAACCCACTAACTGTTGTAAGAGGGTACATTTTGTCCAGTTTGGTCATTATGGTAGATATGAAAATTAATAGGGCTGTTGATGGGTTGCCTGTTTGGTATAGCTTGGTCCAGTTAACTTTCTCAGCTTTCCTATAGTGATAGTTATTTTGTCTCAGAGGAACTGTGACTATTTCAAAAGTTTTGAACATCCTTTGAGAGTTATAAAAGAAAGGATTGCTTGAATAGATAGGAGATCACCAAATATATTAGGAAGGCAGGAGATACTCAAGATTCCTTCTGGGCATTTTGTGATTAAGATATCCGGAAGGGAGACATTGTACTTGGAACTGGTTGGTCTGGTGGAAGTTGTGACCACTAGTGTAGGATTCACTTTGGACAGTAATTGACCTACTTGAACTTTTTTTCCAGTGAAGGTCTATGTTAAAGTTCTGTTAAGATAAGGATGAAGACATTTTTCTTTAGATTCACACTATTTAGAATTTTTTTTTCTGGACAGCTGAGATTAGAAGGATGGAAGATACATAATACACAATACCTATTTTAGTGAGGAATCTGAAGGTTATTGAGTGAGTATCTATTCATGGTGATTTTCATTTAGGGATATGCTTAGCCTATCAGTACAGCTTCAATCTTTTGATTTTTAGCAATAATGTATTGGCTCCACCATTTTTTTCCTCATTGATTTTTGATAAATATATTAAAATGTATGAGTAGAAAGGTATATGTCAGGTGCTGCATTTTCACCATGTTTCTGAAATGGCTATGACTTGGGGATTGATTGCTGAGCCAGGCCTCAATGTTATCTAATTTATTTCAAATGCTTTGTGTTTTTATATGACAAAAATGTTTTTAAGAACATTTTCCATAGACGTTGGGAGTGGTAGATGGATAAAGGCTGAGGGAAACTGATTGCTGTAGCTGGTTATAGCTTGACATAACATGAGGTGTAGATTATTGACAGATGTCACCTGCAGTGCTAGTAGAGTACTAGACAATTGACAAGGAGCTCACATAATGACACACACACACACACACACACACACACACACACACACACACACACACACACATACACACTTCATCTTTTTATCGGTTAACAACATGCTTCACCTTAGTAAATACCAAGGCTCTCCATAATTTGTCTATACCAATTGCTGCCTCCTGACAGAATCTTTCAGGAAGGTGTTATTGCTAGCAACCACTATAAGAAGATGAATGAAATGTTCTATCTGGTGGCATAGAGCGATAAAGCCCTACCTATGACCTAGCTGACCCAGGTTCGATTAGCAGCTTAGGCAACTAATGGAACAGCAGCTAGGGATGGGTGTTTTCATCCTTGGGTGAGACCACTGATTAGCAATGGTCCTCAAGGGAAAGCATTATCCAGAGAAGGGAGGTGTTCTCAGATGCAACCATTGAATGTGAAGGGGAACAAAAATGGGTAGAGCATATAAACGTAAAAAAAAAACAGATGACTGCACCCCCAGGACACCCTTAAGATCTATAAACAGCCCCAGCAACACCAGGGCTAGGAGGATGCTGGTAGACTGGGCATAGACGTGGGGACTGGGGACCTGGCCTGTGTAAATGAGGTCTGAGGTGGCCAAAAAAAGAAGGTGAATGAGGATCCTCTGCAAGATTACTGGATGAGACAAATTCAGCAAAGGATACAAGCACCGATACTTCAGGTGAAATCACTCTAAGCATTGTTTGTGCAAATGAGCAAGCTTTCCTATATTTTATTTATTTTATTTTATTTTTATTTTACATTTGTTGACCGGGCTAGTCTAGCTGGATATATGTCCATTTTCAGTAGAGGCCCACGGAGAAAAGCTCCAGTAATTAAACACATTATATGAAGATAGACAATTCAAATAGTAAGGTGTAAAATGAGGGCTAATTAATACACATATTACATAAAAAGTCATGGTAAATACAAAGTAAAATAGGCAAATGTCTTGGGAAAGAAAACTTATCGATTTTTTTTTTTTTTTTTTTTTAGGGAGTATTTCATCAGACTGTGTGTCATTAAGGGAGAGCTAACAAGGCTATAAGGAGCAGAGATTGCAGGAATTTAGGAGGTAGAGAGGACAGGGAGGTAAAAAAGGAAGTTAATCTGGGTTGGTACAGGAGCAAAGCCAGTGATTATTGAGATGAGTTTTCAGCTGCTTTTTGAAAAGTGGAAGGGAGGACAAAGACAGGATAACAGAGGGTAATTTGTTCCACATTTTGCCGACTGAGTTGGAAAAAGACAATCACCTGCAAAGTTATTGGGTTTGGTTGTATTAATCATTAGTTTGTTGGAAGAACGTAGATGTTTCAGGTTATTGTAAGGTGAAATGAGGCTAGAGAGTATAGGTGTTTTAGTTGGTTGGTAAAGGATTTTGTGAGCTATTAAGAGCTGCCGAAGTGTGAGTTGGTTCTGAAGTTCCAACCAGCCTAGTTTTCTTAGGTTCAGGCAGTGATGGGTTTTAAATGAGGATCCAGTTGCAAATCGAGCAATATTATGGTAGGAAGTTCCTAGTTTCTTAAGGTTGTTTTTGGAGAGATTAGTGTATATGGGGGAGGCATATAGTAGTGTAGAGATAAGGTGTGATCTGGCTAAGGTGGTCCTTGCTTCAGGTGAAAGGAAGGGCTTGATTCTATAAAGGGATCCGATTTTTTTATTAACTAATTTTATTGTGCTATTGATGTGAGTTTCAAAGCTGAGATTATTGTCAATGGTTATGCCTAATAGTTTAGTTGTTGTTTCAGGAGAGATGAGAGTGCAATCAATGGAAGAGAGAGTAAAGTTTAGTGGGGCAGATCTACGAGTAGGTGAGAACAATAGCAATTTAGTTTTCTTAGGGTTAAGGAGTAGACAACGATCAGAGAACCATTGTTCAACAGTGTTAAAAGCTTTTTGAGTGATAGAGTGTAGTTCAGTTTGTGAATTAGCGGTACAGATAATAGTAGAATCATCTGCATATTGTATACAGGTGGTATATGGGATAGCTAATTGGAGGTCATTAATAAAGATGGAAAATAGAAAGGGGCCCAAGAAAGAGCCTTGAGGCACACCTAGAGATGTAGGGAGTAGATTGGATAGTGCATTTTTCCAGAGAACTGCCTGTTGGCGGTTTTCTAGGTAAGATGTAAACCAAGTTAAGGAAGGGGGATCAAGTGAGAAAGATTTTAGTATGTGCAGAAGAAGTTTATGGTTTACCATGTCGAAGGCTTTAGATAAGTCAACAAAGATAGAGGATGATAGGTTGTTATTGTTACGGTTATAGTTGATAGAGTTGGTAAAGGAGAGTAGGGCTGTGGTAGTACTGTGGGAAGGTCTAAATCCATGTTGACAGTTTGCAAGTAGGTTGTTATGCAGAAGGTGGCTTAGAATTTGCTTATGGATAAATTTTTTCTGTGATTTTAGCTATAGGTGATAGGAGTGCTATAGGACGAAAGTTAGAGAAGTCATTTGATTTACCTCCTTTGTGAAGTGGGATGATGTGTGATATCTTCCATATAGAGGGGAAAATACCTTCCTTTAAGGATCTATTAATCATAATAGAAATGGGATAGGCAATAGCTTTGGCACCTATTTGTAAGAATTCTGCAGGAAGTTTGTCTGCAGAAGGAGTGGTAGGTTTGAGTTTTTGGAGCAGTGATAAGATATAGGAGGTAGATACAGGTTGTAAGTGAAAGGAAGGAGGTAGGTTTGGAGTAGGTAAGAGGAGCTTAGAGGTGTCAGGAGATAGGTGACTGGCAAGAGATTGGATAGTATTAGTGAAGAATGAATTAAAGTCGTTAGCTGTTTGTACATTACCCATGCAGAAGACTTTGCCTGTCATACACCCCTTTGGTTCTATATATATTAACTCCACAGATGCCCAACATCAAGAAAAAGAGAAAACATCAAGAAAGGGTGAGATGTAGCTCACTGAAATAACAGTAGAGCCAAAAAAAAAAAATATATATATATATATATATATATATATATATATATATATATATATATCCAGAACTTGAAGCTTCAGTATGTTTGTCTCATCTGGAATCCTTGTAAGGAGTCAACATTTGAGTACTCACAGATTTCCCTTATTGTCATGCTGATTAGTTGATTTTTACTTCACTTTGATTCAGAACAATACAAAATAAAGTATCTGTTTTTGTTGTATGTATTACTCAGTGATCTTTGTAGGATGTGTTGTAAATGTGCAACTACTGTCAAGTGTATTCAAACAATTTATGCTTCTAAAATAATTATATTCATTGAATTGCAGTTATGTGATTGCCTTTAGCTCGGGCTGGGGGAGATGGTCATTTCAGCTAACGCACCTAACAGATATCAAAAAATATAAATAAAATATTAAGTTCTATTCAAGTATCTGAAAGTTCATGAGTAAAGACAATCATTTAGCTATAACTTGAATTTCAAGCTGCATATATCTTTAATATAATGATGCTGTTCTTTAGATGTGTGAAGAAAAGCAAATTAATTTCCTCAAAAAGCAAACGCCGTCTGCAACTTCTTCTGTAAAAGGCTGTTCTTCATCTGATGTACACAATCCGTACAGCTGCTAAATTAATGATGTAACGCTGTGCACCTTTTAATCACTAATCCCATGTGCAGTATCTTTGCTTTAACGAGTGTCACAATAGTACTAATGGTCATTAATATTTGTCCGATCATTTAACTCAGGCACGTCTTCTGTGAAGTGAGTTCAAGCATAACATAATCTTATTAAGTAAAATGGTGTTTCTTTTTTTATGAGTCATACATTGGAAAGAGTTAAGGAATTTGCAGCTAGTAATATTTTAATGCCTTGTCACCCTGCAAGAAATGTAATTATGGAGTGTGTTTATAAAAATCTGCAGAACAAAGCACGTTTGTTTTTTGTTTTTTTCCTTCTTATAAACTGTGTGTTTTTATAACTGTATATTTTAATACCATTAGTATTACACATATAAGGTAGTTTAAAATGCTCTTTACAGTAATGCATCACCAATGCCACCTTTGCGTCTATCTCCTGCCCAACATAGTAATTTCTTATTTTTCCTTCTTCCAATATATTTTCCTCATGTAAGCTTGTATTGCAGATCAGTTGATTGTACACATCATGTAAATATCCATCATAACATTTGGCTCTAACATATCTGAGTGAAGCAGACGTTTTGCTTTTATTTTATGGTATGTTTTATTTCTATTTTATAGCAGGTCTTTCAAAATGTGCAGTGAAATCCTACACAGCCTACTTAGTAATGAAAAAAGTAGACATTAGTTTGCAAATTTTGTGTTGTACAATTATTTCCTAATTTAACTTCGTTGACTAAACAGCACAGCGTGTGTAAGAATCTAGCCTGCAGCTTCACATGTTATGTATTCTGGGTCAATGACTTTTACACTGCTTCTGATTCTAGTTCTCTCCACTAGTACTCAAAGATCAGTAGTGCTGGCATATCTGTATGTACTAATGAGCAAGTTTATCATCTAAAATAATTCTCACTTTGGAAACTGAGGAATTTGTGCTATGCACGACATATACATGCTGTAGTGAAATCATACACATCTGACAACTTTTTCCTGAAACAAAATTTGGTACTTGTTCAGGTGTCAGCTAATACATTTAAAACCAGCAGTGCTGATGGGTAAAGTGAGAATATAGAAAAGAAGAGAAAGCTATAAAAATGATAATGACAGAATGTTTTTGTTGTTTTATAACTGGAAGTTTGAGCTGATCATTAATTCCCTCTCACCTTTTCCTATTTTCTACATGGGGTGGTGGTGGTGTCAAGTCAACTGCTGTTATCTCTCAATTCAATGCCACCCTCCTACCTTCTTTGAAAATAAGGCCACAGGTCTTCAGTCATGCAACCCATCCATCCATTTCTCTGTTGGATGCCTTTTTCTCTCTTTCCATTTTACTGATTCTCCTACATCTTCTGATTTCCTGCACATATGCCTGAACCACTTTAATCTGTTCCCTTTAACCTTCTCTCTACATTGGCTTCTGCTCTGTCCTAATTTCTTCATCTGTGCCACAGTGTACATCCTACCACCCATTGCAGGCACATCATCTCCATCACCTCTAGCTTCCTCACCTGCTCTGCCTTCACTGCCCATGTGTCTGTATCAGGCAGTAGTACTGGTCACAGCAGTATTTTATACATCTTAGTTTGTAGCTTCTTTAGCGATCTTCTGTCATAAATAACACTTGACACTATTGCAGTTAGCTCCAGACCTCTTATTCTAGCTCTTACCTCCTCATTCAAGCATCCCTTCTCTCCATCCACACCTCCCACGTACTTGAAACCTTTAACCATTATTTTGTGGTCTATCTCAGTTTTCATCTTCTTCTGGTTTCCCTCATTTGCTGCCATGACAGCTGTCTTGCCTGTACTCACCTGTGGCCTTCAGTTAATAAATGTCATTCTCCTATCATTTGTTTAAGGTCTTGTTTTTTGTTTACTTAAAATGCGTCATCATCTGATACATTAGATTTGTTGACCTGTCCCCTTCAACCTATTTGTTTCTGTAACCCCACACTAATATGAACAGCAGTGGGCACACAGCTGGACCATAAATCATGCCTTTCACCACTGGAAAATCCTCTGTAAGTCCAAACCCTCTATGAGACAAAAAGTTGCGTGTATGTGCATGGGTGTGTCCATTTATATGTGTGTGTATGAGTGTGTGTGTGTGTGTGTGTGTGTGTGTGTGTGTGTGTGTGTGTGTGTGTGTGTGCGTGTGTGTGTGTGTGTGTGTGTGTGTGTGTTTGTTTCTGTATATTTGGTTGCAACTGAGCATGTGTAGCTTGTGAGAAAGACAGAGAGAGAGAGAGAGAGAGAGGTTAAGTGTGTGTGTGTGTGTGTGTGTGTGTATGTGTGTGTGTCTATGTATCTGTGTGCATGTTTGTGTACAAATGAGCATGTCAAGCATGTGTGTGTGTGTGTGTGTGTGTGTGTGTGTGTGTGTGTGTGTGTGTGTGTGTGTGTGTGTGTGTGTGTGTGTGTGTGTATGTGCATGGGTCAGTGCGAGTATATGTGCAGCTGTTTGTGAGCAAATGGGCATTTCACACTTGTGACAGACTGTGTAAGCATTACTGTTTTTTGTGTTGTGATTGTGCGTGTGTGTCTGTGAGTCTGTGTATGTTTGTGTGCACATGCATGTCTGTGTTTTTTTGTGTGCATGTGTGTGTGTTTGTGTGTGTATGCATGTGAGTCTGCCGTACTCGTGAGACTGTGTGTGTTTTGTATTTGTATGCGAGTCTGCATATTTGGCTGCAAGTGCACATGTTTAACTTGTGAGTGTGTATGTGTGTATGCATAATGGCCGACAAGCGATCCAGGAAAAAGCTTCCGGGACGTGCATGAGTGCTCTTACACTATTCCTGCATGGTCACAGCTCCTGTATGCTAATTTCCCCATTTGCAGGTGAAAACCATGCAAATGAGGTAAATTAGCGATCCAGAAAGCAGGCAGGCATCTGTGCAGGAATAGTGTAACCTGCAGAAATGTATTCAACTACTAACCGGGTACATTTCTGCAAATTACAAAATGTAGGCATGACAGCTCCAAAGAAAGCATGTATTCAATGTAGTAGGCATGCCAATAGCCGAATATATGGCCATTGGCATGGTAAATAGTTGCAAAATTATAAAAAATAACTTTTTTTGAGACAATTTCGGCCATTTAAGCATAGGACAGCGGTGCGCAAATGGAATCTGCCAGAAAATAAGAAAAAAGTTGAAAATAAGCTTTTAAACCAAAATCAGCATTCTGCCATAATAGTCAATGGCATGCATAAGACAACAATACCATGGAATAGTGGTTGCTAAGGGGGAAGGCTGAGTGTCAGTTTTGTAACCATGCATTAGCAGTCAGTTTTATGCAAATGAGGGGATTGATACTGAATCACAGATTTCCCCTCACTGTCAGCTTGCATCCAACCATGTAGGTGCAGCAACACCATGGTATAAGCATAAGAGGTAGATGACCTCATAAGAGGGAGTGTCATACATGCTGTAAGCTTATTGGAGCTCTGTGGCCCTTGCTTGCCCTTAGCTAAGCACAGCTAAGGAAGGGGCATGTCTCTGAGGCTGCCTAGCAGTGTTTACATTGCTTAAACGGGGGTGCGCCGCGCACCAAGATTTAAACAGAAAAACCCCCCAAGAAATAGCAGCTCTGTTCACATCTGAACACTGGGTATGTGCAGCGTGCCTCAGGGCTTAAACAGGAAGGCAATGGGAAGGGAAAACAGCAGTAGGAAGGCAATCAAAGAGAACTAACATAGCTGACAGGTGAAATGTATCAGAATCAGCCAATTACACAGGCAGCAGCCCAGCCCAGACCAGCACACTACCATAAACTATGGAAACACCTTTCACTCTGGTTTTTCCCACAAACTCTATACCACCTGTGTACACAGATGGGGAAATTTTACCTGACAAAACTAACAAAATGATAGGGGCTACTGTTGGCCTCATACATCAATATGTGGAAGAGGCTGAGGGTGGTGAGGATGACAATGCTGATGACCAACTCACAGTGAGGAGAAGGAGAAGAGTGTACAGACCCAGGGTAACCTACCAGGGGATACATGAGCTGGAGATAGTGGAACACTACTGGGTGGACAGGGACATCCTACAGCAAATTGTTGAGCTGTGCCAGCCATGCCTCACACACAGAACCAACAGAGGGGAAGCCATCCCAGTGGATACCAAGGTATGTGTAGGCTTAAGAATACTAGCCACAGGTACCTTCCAAAGGCCAACTGAGGATATGATGGGGATCTCACAGGCATCAGCATCCAAGGTACTCCACCAGTTCCTGGATGCCATGTCAGCACATGCCAGTGGGCACATATATTTCCTCAACACCCATGAAGCATTGACCAGAAATATGCATCTCTTCCACCAAATAGCAGAATACCCTGTGGTAGTGGGTGCTATAGACTGCACACACATACACATCAAAGCACCACACGGTGAGTCTTGTAGGGTCTACATAAACCACAAGGACTTCCCCTCCATCAACTGCCAGGTCATGTGTGATGCCCAGGGCATTATAATGAATGCGTGTGCTGGTAGACCTGGAAGCTATCACGACTCCCACATCTGGTATCTGGCACAGCTGTACCAGAGATTTGCCAGTGGGGACATCTCATATGGCCATCTAGTGGGGGATGCTGGTTATGCACTGGAGCTGTGGCTGATGACACCCATCAGAAATGCACACACTCATAGGTTCATAGGTAGGTACTAGGCTATCGGCCATGGGGCCTATACAAGCCCAGCTAAAAAGGTACCCTGGCTTTTGCCACCCAAGAAAATTATTTTCCTGTGCCACTGTCAAGCAGAGCCATAGAGGTGATCCCCGGGGTGAATTTCCTATTTTCCATCCAATCATCAAGATTTTTCTTGAAGAGTGCTAATGAGGAGCTTTGTTTGATATAGATAGGTAGTTTATTCCAGAGTATGGGAAGTCTCTGGGACAGGAATCTATCCCTCCAGCATGTTCTGTTTATTGTGGTGTCAAGGTTTAGGTTCCTAAAGCATGTAGCTCGGAGGGATTGGGATTTCTTTAAGTGGAGCATGTCCAACAGCTCTGGGTTTGACATAGCTTTGTATGTTAGGCAGAGATCACCTCTGAGTAGGTAATATGCGACGGAGTAAAGCTGGAATTTTTTGAGACAGTCTGCGTAGGGCATCTGTTTGAGGCCGGTAATCCTCTTTGTGAGGTATTTCTGCGGCCTTTCCAGTTGTTGTAGATGTCTTGTGAGGTACATACCAAAAGGGGCATTGTACTCTATAATGGTGATGAGCAGATGGGAACAATGACCTCTTTTTTTCTGGATGAGAAACCTTTTGTGATGAGGTGGGCCACGTAGAAGGATTTCCTGACTACTGTGGCAATGTGATTATCAAAGGAGAGACTACTGTCCACCTGTGTCCCAAGGTCTCTTATCACACTTTCGGTGTTAAGTATACTACCGCCTATGTTGTAGTTCATGGGTACAGAGTTTTTACCAAAGGGGATGACAATGCACTTTTTGGCATTGAGCTTGAGGCCATGGCTTTGACACCAGGCATCTGTCTCAGTGAGGCCCTTTTGTAGGATGTCCACATCGTTAGGAGTTTCGATTATGGCTCCTAGTTTGCAGTCATCTGCGAACTTCATTAGCCAAAGACCTTCTGTGTTAGCCTGTACTTCAGAGAAGTAGATACCAAACAGGAGAGGACCCAGGACTGAACCCTGTGGTACTCCACTTGTCACTGGTCTGAAGTCGGATTTGGAGTCTGCTACTTTCACAGTGTGGGTTCTGTCAGTGAGCCAGTTGGCAACCCATCTTGTGACATAGGGATTCATACCTAGTTTAGTGAGTTTATCTATAATTCCAGAGTGGGGGATGGTGTCAAAAGCCTTGGCAAGATCTAGATAGGCTGTGTGAACCACCTTATCATTGTCTACAGCTTTGGTGACTGCTTCAAAGAAGTCTATCAGGTTTAGGAGACATGATCTGCCTTTTACAAACCCGAACTGGGTGGGATCCAGAGTTTGGAGATTGCCAATGTCTTTGTTTATAAGGTCCATGATAATACGTTCCATGGCCTTGCAGACCAGGTTCATCAGGCTAATGGGGCAGTTAGTTCCCAGGGTCCGTGGTGGCTCCCACCTTGTGGAGTGGGATAACCGTTGCTGTGCGCCATTTAGCAGGCACAAAGCCTGAGGTGAGGCTATGATTGAACATGGTACTTAGGTGGGGTGCCAGTTCATTCTGTAGTTCATGTAGAATGCAGCCTGGGATGTTGTCTGGTCCCATGGATGATGTGTTCTTGGCTTTGGAGAGCCTGTTTTTTACCTGTGCAGCCGTGATTACAGGAACTTTGCATTCTTCCAGTGTATAGAGATGGGCTATTTAGGGGGTAAGAGGGGGGTAAAGTTAGCACTGAACCTATCTGCCAGGATGTTGGCAATATCAGTTGGGTCTGTATATTTAGTACCATTGTGCTGTAACTCACAGCAGATCTGAGTGTTGCCATTGAGATTCTTGACATAGCTATAGAATGCTTTGTGGTTGTCTTTAGAATCAGTGGCAATTTTGTTTTCGTAACTAGCTTTGGAGGATTTTATCAGGGATTGCAGCTTCTTACTGAGGCTGACCAGGGAGCTCCTCCACTCATGGGATTTTACTCTCTTTTGCAAGAGTTTCTTTCTTCTGTTGTACAGTTTGTTTATGGCAGGGGACCACCAGATTGGCTTCCTTTTTTTGGAGAATAGCGTCTTGGTTCTGCTTGGGATAGCATGATCCATGCACTCATGACACTCAAACAAGAACTCCATAATGAGGCATATGCACAAACCAGAATCATTAATAGAGCATGTGTTTGAGATGCTCAAGTCATGGTTCTGGTGCCTGGACATATCCGGTAGAGGCTTGCAATACTCTCCAGCTACATATACACAAATTTTCATTGCATGTGCCATGCTACATAATATGATCCTGTGGAAACAGCTGCAGCAGGAACAGCATGGGGCAGGGCCACACAGCCCCCACCATTGCCAAGGCCAGCACAGGCACAGAGGACTCAGAGGAGGAACAACTGAGCCTGCCCATGTAGACAGAAGGAGGCATGCCTAGTATGCCCAGGCTTTGACAAAAAGGCAACGCATAGCACATGCACTGACACGGTAGGAACCCAGGGAATGACACCTCTCTCTGACTTGCACATATAGTACAAGGGATGCCAAACATGACACTACCTGTACTTTACCATGTATAGGGAGTGTGCTATGTGCATCTGACATAGGCAGCCCTCCAGCACCATCCTCAATACTGGCACAGCCACAAGGTAAGTCACTCTTCCTATCAACTGCTGAATGGAGTAGTATGTTCTGCTAGTTGTATCTATGGTATGGATGTGAGCATGCAAGGGAATCAGGTGGCTGAATGGGATGGCAGCAGATAGTGGACACCTATATGGGCAGCATGAAATCCATAACAAATCCATAACAAATACTGGTGTCAACCAGAAAACCAGTTACCAGAAAGGCTCATCCAGACTCTGCTACACTTTGCTGTGAAGGAAAGGTTAGTTGGCCATCCTACAGTATTTCATAGTACCAAAATACAAAAGTGACCACCCCTTTCAATCCATCTTGCTGTTTTAAAAATAGTAACTCTCCACTAAACCTTAACTTTTTAAACAGGTAAAACTCAAGTTACCTACTTTCACATCTAACTTCTCTAGTGCACACTGCAGAGTGCATTCTTTTCAATCTTACCTTTAAGCATCCCTGTGACTAGCACTTTCTCTAATACCTGCTGGAAAGCACTAGGAAGCCTTAAACTCATACAAACACTGAACTCTCCTTGTTAACAAGGAGAAATTAATAGTAGGCACTAAGCCTATAATTGCAAAGTACCTTGCTAAGGAAACAGCTCCTATACTTTACAAAGAAAAAAAAAAGCCCCAAACCAGGCATGTCCAAGGGTCAGCTTCCGGTGATTTCTCCTGTCCACCTGGTGAATCTGGGCATACTGGGGCAATGCAGCAACTGCCTCAAGTACACAGACAACCCTCTCCTCCTACCACCCAACACTACAACCTGTGAGAGATGCACTTACATAGCCAAAATGGAAGCAAATCTCTCTCCACCCAAGATTGTGCTAAACAGTCAAGAGGAGAAGGTTAACACCCACACTACACCTCAAGCAACACATAGCCCTTCTAAACCCGCACCACCAACACCCACATATAGCAACACTAAATCCACATATGCAGAGGCCCTTAACTGTAACCTGCCCAAGCAACAAAGACCTCTGAAGCTGAAATGCAAACAAACACCAATCACAACCAATGTGTCACATAGTTCACAACACCAGTGTGCCACCCAGCAACAGCCCCTAAGGCAAGACAATGTACCTAACACTTTAGTCATAGGTGACTCTATAGTCCGGCACACTGATGTCCCTCTCACCAGGTTGAATAAAGAGAAAATTACAGTCAGCTGCCTGTCGGGTGCCAGGATCCGCCACATAACACATGCACTCAAGTCACTCCACAACAAGTACAAATATGACTCTGTCACTGTCCATGTTGGAGTGAATGACTTGAGACGTACCTCCCTGGACTACATGAAAAGAGACATGGAAGAGCTCTCAGATCATGTGGCCCAGGCAGGTATGACCCTAGCCCTGAGTAGCATCCTGCCTTCGCCCAGAATGATACCACAATATAAGGATAAAATGATTGACTTCAACAATTGGCTAAGCTTATGGTGTCATTCAAAGGGGATCCAGTATCTGTCTGCCTGGGATGACATGATTGACAGACCATGATGCTTTGCCAGAGATGGTCTGCACCTATTGCCCCTGGGATTCGGGTTACTGGCTAAGGCTCTTGCCACCCCTATAGTGCCTTTTTTAGGCAAACTTCAAAGGACAAAACCACCACCGTAACAGGTACAAGCATGCAAAATCTGAAGGTAATGCTACTCAATGCTAGAAGTCTAAACCTCAAAATGCACTCTCTCGAGGCACTCCTAAAAATGGAGAACATCGATATCTGTGCAATAACTGAGACCTGGTTCAAGGCTCCAGAGAGCACCCCTGCAATACCAGGCTACAACTCTTACCACACTTTTCGGCCACCAAACCAGGACCGAAACACTAAAGGTGGAGGAGTGTCAATATTCACCAAGGATATTCACACCACCAGGCTAGTTGGCCAACACAATGTGTCTGAAATTCTCCAAGTGCAACTAACACTAGGTAAGACTGCAATCCAAATTGTAGCTTGCTACAGATCCCCCACCATACTCCAAGATTCTCACTACACCTTTCTAAACATACTGGAAAATATTAAGATAGAACCAAACACCCTAATACTGGGTGATTTTAACTACCCTGCCAATAACTGGGAAAACTACTCATGTCCCAACACCTTTGTGCAACGGTTCTTGGAATTCATAAATTCCAATGCCCTGGATCAACTAATCCATAGTCCCACCAGGGGCTCCAATATCCTAGACCTGGTCATTACCAACATGGGAAATCAATGCTCCATACCTATGGTCACCCCCTCGTTAGTCAGGTCTGACCATAAGCTAATCACCCTTAACATCCACATCCCACCCCACCCCCCAGTAAAGAAACCACCATAAAAACTTCTCCAAAGCCAACTTCATGCTACTCAAGTCAGAAGTGACAAACTTCATGACACCCATGCAGACGGGAACTGAAAGTTCAACTGCTGAATCCTACACTAAGGCACTGTATGAGCACATCCATTCATGCATGAATCGTGCCATCCCAAATAGAACCAAAATGCTCTCATCCAAAAAAAAGGAAGCCAATCTGGTGGTCCCCTGCCATAAACAAACTTTACAACAAAACGAAGAAACTTTTGCAGAAAAGAGGAAAATCCCAGGATGCAAAAAACTCCCTTACTAGCCTCAGTAAGAAACTGAGATGCCTCATAAAATCCTCCAAAGCTAGTTACGAAAATAAAATTGCCAAAGATTCCAAGGACAACCACAAAGCATTCTATAACTATGTCGAGAATCTAAATGGCAATGCTCAGATCTGCTCTGAGCTAAAACAGAATGGCATTAAATATACTGATCTGAAGGATATTGCCAATATCCTGGCAGATCGATTCAGTGCCAACTTCACCCCCCTCTCACCCCCTAAATGGCCCATCTCAATACCGGAAGATTGTCAAATTCCAGTAATAACGGCCACACAGGTACAAAACGCACTCTCTAAAGCCAAGAATACAGCATCCATGGGACCAGATGACATCCCGGGCTGTGTACTACATGAACTACAATATGAACTGGCACCTCGCCTAAGTGTCATGTTTAATCATAGCCTCACCTCAGGTTTCATGCCCACTGAGTGGCGCAGAGCTACAGTTATCCCAATCCACAAGGGGGGATCCACCTTGGATCCCGGAAACTACCATCCCATCAGTCTGACGAGCCTTATCTGCAAGGCCATGGAGCGTATTATCATGGAACTTATAAACAAAGACATTGGCAACCTTCAAACACTGGACCCCACCCAGTTTGGGTTTGTGAAGGGCCGATCTTGTCTCCTGAACCTGATTGACTTCTTTGAATCAGTCTCCAGAGCCATGGACAAGGGTAAGGTGGTCCACACAGCCTATCTAGACCTTGCCAAGGCCTTTGACACCATCCCCCACTCTGGAATCATAGATAAACTTACTAAGTTGGGCATTAATCCCTATGTCACCCAATGGGTTGCTAAATGGCTTACTGATAGAACCCACACTGTAAAAGTAGCCAACTCCAAATCCAGCTCCAGACAAGTGACAAGTGGAGTACCTCAGGGTTCAGTCCTGGGGCCGCTCTTGTTTGGCATCTACTTCTCTGAAGTACAGGTCAACACTAAGGGACTCTGGCTAACAAAGTTTGCAGATGACTGCAAACTGGGAGCCATTATTGAATCACAAATGATGTGGATACTCTACAAAAGGGCCTTACAGAAACAGATGCTTGGTGCCAGAGCCATGGGCTCAAGCTCAATGCCAAGAAATGTATTGTTATCCCCTTTGGGAAAAAACATGTATCCATGAATTACCATATAGGTGGCAGTACACTAAACACAGAAAGTGTGATAAGAGACTTAGGGACACAGGTGGACAGTGGTCTCACCTTCGATAACCACATCGCCACAACAGTCAGGAAATCCTTCTATGTGGCACACCTCATCACGAAGGGATTTTCATCCAGAAAAAAGGAGGTCATTGTCCCACTGTACTCATCCCTCATTAGACCCATTATAGAATACAACACCCCATTTGGTATGTACCTCTCAAGACATCTGCAACAACTGGAAAGGCCTCAGAAATACCTCACTAAAAGAATCACAGGCCTAAAGCAGATGCCCTACGCTGACCGCCTTAAAAACCTCCAACTATACTCTGTCGCATATCGTCTACTCAGAGGCGATCTCTGCTTAACATACAAGGCCATGTCAAACCCAGAGCTGTTGGACATGCTACACTTAAAGAAATCCTAATCCCTCAGAGCTACACGCTCCAGGGATCTAAACCTTGTCATCACAATAAACAAAACATGCTGGAGGGATAGGTTCCTGACCCAGAGACTCCCCAGACTCTGGAATAGATTGCCCATACATGTCAAGCAGAGTGCCTCTTTGGACCTCTTCAAGAGGAACCTTGACGATTGGATGGGAGAAAGGAAATTCACCCCAGGGATCACGTCAGTCGCCCTGCTAGACAGGGGTCCAGGAAAGTAAATAATGTGGGAAGAAATAGCCAGGGAATTGTTATGGCTTGGCTTGTATAGGCCCTAGGGCTGATAGCCTAGTACCAACCTATGAACCTATGAACCTATGAACAAAGTAGGCAGTACTAGACAAGGTGACAAATCCCACTGCAGTACATGTGGTGGCCCAAATGTGTGTCCATAAGACACACACATGCATGTCAGTGAGGTTCGCATACCCAACAACAGATTCAGCCAGCAGGACAGGTATTTATGACCATAAAGAAAGGCTGTGCTAAGGCCTCCAATTAATGGTAATGGAGAACAGTACCCATCCAGACCTACACCGACTACAACAGGTCAGGCAGTTGTATGTTATTTCTGATGCGCAAGAAGTCTGAAACTGAAATGTAGGTCAATAAAACCTAAGATCTGTACTCTACTGATATGCTTCTAGTCTGCATGATAGGTCAGAATACAAAACAAAATGGAAGTACAGTACAGTCATAGCAAATGTTTACAGTTGTCAGGTGTACCCCCTCCCCACAATCCTATGTAGAAATGCAGCAACATGTACGTGTGGGTTTAATAACACTGGTGCACAGATTACCTGAGCTGGCCCAATTTACAAGATATATTGTTGCATGTGTACAATATACAGGGCTCTGTGTGTTAGGTTGTTGTGTGTTGTACATTGTGTGGTTAGCATGTAGGCATGGAGGGTTGTGTCCTGGTGGCCTATGGCCAGTACTGTCGATGACAGGGCCATGTTCTGACAACTGCAGTGCCAACCACAATGCATCCCAGCAAGACCCAATTCAGCAGTCATCCATACTCATTGTTCAGATGTCAATATCTGACACCATCTGAAAGATGAACATGCCATGAATGTGAGCCCAGACATACACAAAGTACACAGGTGGAAGTACCCTAGACAGAGTGCATAAAATGTAACTGTCAGCTGCACACACCTTTGGAATTGTACATACAGGTTAGCAGCACATTAGTTGTCTATGTAGTATGGAATACTGATGTAGTCTGGCCAGTCACTGGCATATCACAAAAGGCACAGTTATGAAGTAATGAGAGACTGCCTATGTCCCTGCACAAGGCAGCATAAGGGGAATGTTCCAGGTATATCTGTGAGTCAGCTGCAAGAAGCTTTCATATCACACATGCACTCAGCTCACCCCACCATCAGCAACAGGTTTATCACAGGTCATATCCCTGCTGCTGGGAATGAGTATAGTATGACCCCCACTTCTGTATGGGAATACCCACAGAATGCAGCATGTTGAAGAGGTGTCCCATGCAGGTGTGTCCCTTGCTGTAAGCAGCACCCTGCCAGCATCCAGAACAATGGATTAATATGGACAGGAGCTATTGTCATTAACACATTGAATACTTACCCTGTCACCCCAGGGGAATCCAGTGGCTTGCAGCCTGGGACTGTAGGAATGACAGAATGCACTGGCCTGCTACAGATGGCCTGCATCACTACCAAATGCCCTACAGTCCTCTGTCAAAGGCCTGTACCTCACCCGTACTGCCAGTGTATATTATCTCATGGGGTCCCAACTAACAACATAACACAGTCCACAGAACACAAATGCAAGGCCATGTTGACAAATCCCAGTAGCATGCCCACCATGTCCTACTGCATGAACTGTGGACCAACCCCTAAATACCGCTGGGATGAAGGGACAACTATAGGGATACTTCTCAGATACCACTCGCATAATGTTAGGAAGAGTATAGAATAAGAGTGGGGAGGTGTAGAAGCATGGATACCATGACGTGTGTGACATCCGAAACTCTTATGTATGCCCATACTAATCCTGCCAGAAAACCCAGTAATGGGTGGCTACAAACCCACTTGTAAACCACAATGTGAAGGGGAACTGACCAGATATATGATTTATTTTTTTTTTTTTTTTTTTTTTTTATTTTACATTTGTTAACCGGGAGAGTCCGACTGGATACATGTCCATTTTCAGCGGAGGCCCGGGGAGAAAAGCTCCAAGTACATAACAGACATATGAACATTGTTAATGCAAAAAAAGGAAGACAGTTGAGTTCTAAATACAATATAAAGATACATCACATCTTGGGAAAAAAAAAACAACAGCAGCATATAAAAAAAAAAAAACATAGGTCAGTTACAAAGGCGCCTTGTTAAAAGCGTTAAGGATAGTGAGGTAAGAGAAGGGTAAATGATAGTGGTTAATCAGGTTTGGAACAGGGACATTGCCAGACAGTATTGAGATGGGGTTTAACCTTTTTTTTGAATTGTAGGAGTGAGGGTTCTGAGGTGAGCATGGTCGGTAGGGAGTTCCACATTTTACCTACAAAGTTTGAGAATAGAGAATCCCCAGCAGAATTATTGGCTTTGGTAGTTTGAGCTAAGATCTTATTGGAGGAGCGTAAAGATTGCAGGTTAATATAGGGGTGAATGATGTTTTTCAGAGCTGGTGTTTTCTCTGGGTGATACAGTATCTGGTGAGCTGTTTTGAGTTGGTTGAAATGGAGTTGGCTGGAAAACTCTAACCACCCTAGTTGAGCCCTGCCTCTGGGTAACCTGGGTGAATCTGAACAGCTGAGAGGTATGGCCACTCTATTATGTCGATAGATGTACAAGCAGGGGATCCTCAGCCAACACAGTACCGAGGTACTGGACCATTTACACAGACCCATCAGCAAGTGTCTGCAGCTACCCCTCCAGAATGGCATGAGTGTGCAGGAATATGTAGGCTGCAGACCACAATACTGGACACAGCTTCATTCATCTTGTATTTCCCAGGAAATAGCTGTGAGCAAATAAGTATATCTGTCAGTAGTTGATGACATAATACATCACAGTGTAAAACAGTACATATGTCTGAATATCTCTGCTAACATCAACCATGTAACACAAGCAGCACAGACACAATATTTACAGTATCCCACTATCTTTCGTCCATTGTGACTTCATATTGTCAACCTATCTACAGATATCCTACAGAAACAGGTTGCAAGCTGTAGGTGTAGAACACAAAATCCTGCACTGGAGTACAACCTACCTGAAATGGATTCACACACTCAATACAGAAGGTCATACTGGTCATGCTCCTACACCTAGAGAAATGAAGCCCATGTCTGACAACAACAGTGGACTATACATATCTGTCGGTCACAGATGTCTGTGCACACACACCATATTGCACACCATTCATGCTTTGCACACACATTGGATAGGAATACTCACATATATCCAAAGCCAACACACTATAATAGGTCAAACATACACACACAGTGATGTGGGGAAGAGAGAGGCAGACAGTGACAAAGAGATTGCCATCATGAGGCCTGTCCCACCCACCACACATCCAATTGGCCAGTATCACGTGATGTACCAATGTCAATCACTGTAGACATTTGCTTTTGGTAGCCCTCAGCCCTATAGTGTCTGTGGTGCTTGTGATAACTGTGTAACATGATAGTACAAATCAGTATTCATCTAGCATTTGTATACCCAGTCCTGTCAAATGTAAAGTTGTGTTTGACTGAGTTTTGTGTGTGTGTTTCCAGAGGAATGGTTTATGGTCCATTCACACACACTGCACTTCCCATAGTTCATGTTAGCACTCATGCTGATGTCAGTCACCTTCAAATAACCCTCTGGCCAATTCTCAGCCCTATAATCTCTGTGGCACTTGTGATAACTGTATGATGCTATAGAGTAAAAAATTAGTTAGGTAGGAGTTCTATTCCCAGACATGGCAATTGTGAAACTGTGTGTGTGTAAAGATTAATGATTTTAAGGCCATTCACAGTCACTACACCTCCCATTGCCCTACTTTAGCAAGCCTACTGATGTCAGTCACCTTGAAATACCCATGTAGAGAAAGTCTACCCTCTAAGCTCTGTGGCGCGTGTCATAAATGTGGCCCAATATAACAGCAGTGACTCCACAGATATGGGTTTGAATCTCATCTGGGGCAAGTGTTTGTGTGTATTTTAAAGATTTTGGCCTCATTTACACCCAATACACATCTCAGAGCCTGACTTTAGCAGTCCTGCAGATATCATCCACCGTAGAAGTACCTGTTGCCAACCCTAAGCCATGTCAGGTCAGTGGTGCATGTGGTAAATATGTAACATAATGATCCATAAAGATTGTTAGAAAAGGGTTTGACCCTCACTCCTGGCAAATGTGTGTTTAAGATTAAATTATTTTTGGGATCTCTCACCCACTATATCACCCAATGCCGGTATTTACAAGGGCTGGTGATGTTTCTCACCTTAGAAGTACCTTGGGACAACATTTATCCTATATGCTCTGTGGTGCGTCCGATAAATGTGATACACTGTAGTAACAATACATAGATAGGTAGGGATTTGAATCTTGGTACTGGCAAGTGTGTGAGTATGTCATCAGTATCCTGTGTGGAGGTTGCTGTGATTGTGTAATAACAGGATGCAATGTGGGGTGGGTTTTGCTAAATTATTATATTGAGGACCTAGTATATGTCACAATGTCCACCTTACAAGGACAACAGATGTCAAACACCAGAGAGGCTGGTGTAGACAATCCATAGCCGTACATGTGACATTATGGATTGGTAAACAATATAGGCAACCCTTGTTTACTCAGAGAATATTCTCCACCTGTGTCTCATACACAAACACACTTGGCTAGGCAACAACCACTGTATTGGTAGTTCCATGCATATTGCCTCAAAGAGAGTAACCATGGTGTGATTGCAGTGGACTACATGCCTGTTGACCACAACAATGCCACTGACATCAGAAAGTACTATGATGTGTTACATCTCCTGACTGAGTGTGTGTTTTCCAGCAAGAAAAGGACATGGCACCCTGTTCCATCCCTACAGTAGGCAAATAAATGCTTATAGTGGTCCTTTTGCTACGTTCCCCACTGGATTCCAGCAACAACTGTAGAGTCTGTAAATGTGACTCACAAAGGGAATACCATGCCTTATACAGATGCCTTGTATGGACAGATGCCACTAACTCCACTGAATACCTGTATCATGTTGTCAATGTAGGTACAAGCATGACCTCAGTTCCATAGCCAGGTCTCCCCAAATGAGGTCAGGAATGCTACTTCAGAAGATAATCTGTGCACACAACATGCCCCAGACACCTCAAGTACACTTCCACATGTTAAAGAACATGCATGTGGGACATGTGCACAACCCAGACACTGTCCATGTTATGGAATATAGATCACATACATGGGAAGCAGTGCATATCACTGACCACCCACAATAGTAACCCAGATGAGTGGATGGTGAATACAATACCCACCTGTTGGGACCACTCCAAGGACTACACCCCTAAGTCACACTGGAGACCATTGTCATGTGGCCTGATGCCAATGTATTCCCTTTGCCTAGCCTTGTACAGCCTTCAGGCCCATTCACCTACTACACACCTGTGAAGCAATGAACCTATGCATCTCAGTACTGGCAAATGCGTGTGTGTGTGTGTGGGGGGGGGGTTAATGATTTTAAAGCCATTCACAATCACTGCACCTCCCACTGTCCTACTTTACCATGCCTGCTGATGTTAGTCACCTTGAAATAACCCTTTGGCCATGTTATCAGCCATATAAGCTCTATGGCACTTAAGATAACTGTGTCATATTGTAGTGTAGCAAACTAGTTAGGTAGGAATTCTAATCCTGATCCAGCCAACTGTGATAATGTGTGTGTTTCCCTGAGAGAATATGTGTGTGTTTGTGTGTGTGTGTGTGTGTGTGTGTGTGTGTGTGTGTGTGTGTGTGTGTGTGTGTGTGTGTGTGTGTCTTCGTTGACACCTGCTTTTGTGGACATTCACACTTACTACACTTCCCTTATCCCACCTTTAGCACTGTTGCTGATGTCACTCACCTTCAAAGATACCTTTGGACAGCTCTTCAACATGTCAGCTCCATGGTGTGTGCAATAACTGTGTAACATTATAATAACAATATATAGTCAGGTAGGGGTTTGAAACTCAGTGGGTGTTGGGGTGATTGTGCAATGACAGGATCCATTGCAGTGTTGGTTTTGCTACATCATTATATTGAGGACCTATATGTCCCATTGTCCACATTACAAGGCCAACAGTTTTCAAACACTGTAGAGGTTGTTATAGACAATCCTCAGCCATAAATGTGTACAGCCATGTGCAATTACTATGTGACAGTATGGATTAGTAAAGAATATAGGCAACAGTTATAATACCCAGATACCACTCTCCACCCACTGATCATACATAAACACTCTTGCTTCTGACTCTCTTACTACCTTCATTTCTTACTTTGTCTCTGTCTCTGTCTCTGTCTCCGTCTCTGGTGGATGTAGAAAAGTACATCTGTTTTGCATAGGCAGCAGCTTCAGTTTTGTAAGTAATGCTCATGATCATCTGATGGCCTGTGCATGAATTGCAGTCCTCCAATTGCTAATTGCATGTGGAACAGCTGTGGTATCATTGCTATAGCCAATTACATGGAAACACACTCCTATAACTAAGCACTTCATGTGGGTGTTGGCCCTTTTCCTTCACTGTGAGCAGGGCTTCATGTGGGTGTTTGACAAACAGCATCACAGAGGGTAGTTTGAAATACCTCTTAAAATATACACTGTGGAGACAGGCCAACAAACAGGAGGGGGATGTTCCAGACATGGGGACAGAATCTAACATTTGAAGTAATGTTGGTCTAACAGGGTTTGTGTGGCTAGGACTGTTCTACATGATTTAAAGTCTAGCATGACAGTGTTACGTGGTTGAGGAAACTCTCACCTGTAGGGCTATCTGCAGACTGCCCAGAGTTTGGAGTCTTACATGTGTTGTGTTACTCACACATTTCCTATCTTTAGAAATGCAGTATTATACTCTGTTAATTGCAGTCAGTACATGGTGACATCCATGTGAGTTACTGACTTCATATCCTTCAGAAGAGATATGTCACAACAAACCCTGTTATACCAGGACATTTCTCAGTTTATCATAGCAATATGTCAATATTGGCCCTGTGTTTGTGCCTTCGTCCCCATGTCTGTCACCCTTTGTCCATATGTCATTCAGTAAGAGGTGCATATGTATCATTATTTATTGACATCATACCTGATAACAAGCCAGTGAGATATCAGACTGCTAGACATGTTATGTAAAGTAGGCCTTATATTTGAGAACAAAACCTGGACAATCTGTAGTAGTGTGTACAGTAGTGAGGTCTGTGTACTTATGGTGATTTTTGACAGAGTGTGTGTATTGTGAATGTGTTACTTGGCCTGTGTACAGACTGTGGTAGATGTCATTGTTCTTGGTCTTGTTCTACATGATCTACCTGATGTTGCATGCTGCTCCAGTTTATGGTACCCTATCAGCATAAACGTTTGTAGGGCCAGACTGACACATGTCCCATACCACAGTCAGGCATCAGACTACACTGTGTATTGGCCCAATATATGTAGAGTTAGTGTGTGAGTGGCACATATGAGGATGGTTTTGTTCACACAGTCCATATACTGTAATATTAATTAGGCTTACCATAATGTGACTGTGACTGTGACTGTGTAGATATATATATATATATATATATATATATATATATATATATATATATATATATATATATATATATATATATATATATATATATATATATATATACTTACACACACACACATATATACATATGTATATATATATATATATATATATATATATATATATATATGTATACATATACATATATATACACACAGACACACACATATATACATATGTATATATATATATATATATATATATATATATATATATATATTTATTTATATATATATATATATATATATATATATATATATATATATATATATATATATATATATATATATAAATATATATATATATATATATATATATATATATATATATATATATATAAAGTGTAGCCCACAAGGCAAATACTTCGTTGTAATAGAAAAAAGTCACGAATAATGTTGCAAATGTTTCAACGAAGTAACCATGCAGTCCCAGTAGATATAAAAACATAAAAACCTTTTATTACACAGAGACTGTAAGCGCTTTCGCTAATAAGCTTCTTCAGACCATAAAATACAATAATGAAGAGAAAATCCTTTTATAAAGGATTTCAAAAACCAGTAACCCAATCACAGCAGAGAATTCCTCATTAATTGAAATATGCTTTTTAAAGTAACATACATATATAAAAATATATATATATAAAAATGCATACAAGCACTAAATAAATATATCACAATATATAACAAAAAATACAGCAGATGTATAAAACAAAAACATACATATAAAAATATATATGTGTGTGTGTGTATTATGTATATTAATTATGTGTGCTAAAAATCATCTCTGAATTCTACGTTTTTTTTAAGAGATTTTATGGATACTCTTTCATTCAGCCCACTCCCCCTATCAGCTCTAAGAGTAATAATCCATTTGGTCTCCCTAAATTCAGTGTGGTTCCTAATGTCTCCTTCCCTGATGCTAGTTGCTATAATCTCAAGGGCACTAAAAAGAAAGTGATGGCTATCATCATGTCGCATGACATCTTTTGCCAATGCATTATTCTCACATAGTTTCTTAATGTTATAAATGTGTTTTCTTATCCTGTCCTTGAATGGTCTGTTGGTTTTACCAACATAAAAGCAGTGGCATATCTGACACTCAGCTAAATAAATAATATTGGGAGTTTTACAAGTGGCATCAGCTTGGAACAAATATTCCCTACATAAATTTGGATGATAAAATTTATCTGATGTGTTGATATATGGGCAGAAAATTACACTCTCCACAAGGGTGAGTAACACCTCCAATCCTGTAATCACTAGTGTAATTTTGATAACAGAGAAGTCTTTTCAAGTTTTTCCTGTTCTTATATAAGAACTTAGGTCGTTCACCAACTATTTCTTTAATATCATTGTCCACTTGAAGGACAGACCAATTGCTACTAAAAATATCAACTAACTTGCTACTATCGGAAGTATAAAAAAGGGAGACCTTTAGTAATTGACTTCTATCACACTTATAGTTGGTGCTACTAGCATTTAAAGGGCCAAAATATGGTGGAGCGGTGCCCTGATGTAAAACACTAACTTCTTGCAATGAATCAACAATTTCATTTTCTCAGTATCCTCTAGATAACAACCTCTTTCCTAGAGTATTAAGTTCCTCTAAAAAGTTGTCTTCTATGGGATTCAACCTAGACGCCCTGACCTCGAATTAAATTTCGAAAAATGTATCTGGGGTGCATGCTGGTCCTAAATAGGAAAGAATTCCTATAGCATGACTTACGAAATACACCTGTATTGATAAGGCCATTGCTCAATTTTTCCACATAAAGGTCAAGATATTCAATTCGTGTGGGTGACCAATTCATAGTAAATTGCAAACAAGTGGTAAGCGTGTTAATCATACGATGGAATGCAAACAATTCATCCACGCTACCTCTCCACAATAAGAAGAGGTCATCTAGGAAACATCGATAGAATAAGACATGTGCCATGAATTCTTCTATTTCAAAAAGTACAGTGTTCTCCTAATGTGCCAAAAACATGTTTGCATAACTATTGGCACATGAGGTCCCCATAGCAACTCCATGATACTGAATATACATATTATCATTGAAGATGAAAATATTATACTCCAATTTTGTTGTTCTGAAGAAGTCTGTTTTAGATGAAAGTGTGGCATAAAGTTTTTGTATGCTATCATTTTCCAGTCTTTATTGACCATTGAAAGCCTTTGCTTTTGGATTTTTGATGTTTTGTTTGCATTGGTTCTACATTTTTTGTCCTTATATATATGTGTGTGTATAATATATATATATATATATATATATATATATATATATATATATATATATATTTATATGTGTGTGTGTATATATATATATATATATATATATATATATATGTATATATATATATATATATATATATATATATATATATATATATATATATATATATATATATATATATGTGTATATATATATATATATATATATATATATATATATTTATAATTATATATATATATATATATATATGCATATATATATATATATTTACCTCAAAAGCTGCTTCCAGTGTTTGTTAAGCTATGTATTGCCCATATTTGTTGTCCTAACATAGAGCTCCATATTACACATTCATTACTCATGTTAGGATCACATTACAGGTTGTAAAAGGTATGGAATGTGGTATTGTGATATGCCATTGTGCAGATCTGTAACAGTTGTCATTGTGGTGCATACAATGTTGTATCCACTGAATAAAAGTAATGATTCAGACATGTCCCTACTGTAGGCCATTTGTCCCACCATTATGTTCATCTCTGTCCACGCATCTTGCACTGACAGGTTGTTAGGTATACTGCAGGACTTTTACATACCCTTTAGATATGCCACCATGCTGACCACTGTGATGCAGTGCAGTTAACAGCAACAATAAGTGAACATGTACAGCATGCATTATGGGTAGGTGTGTTAAATGTGTGCATGGCAACTACCATGGCCATAACATGGCCGGTGCATTGGCAAACCTGAACAAACAAACTCCATACTTACCAACTATAGACTGCTGCCCCAGAGCTATACCAGAGGGACCTACATAGTTGGGTGAGAGATGTAATATCAGTAACCACACTTGTGGCATTGGTACAGGGTGGGAGCAGCATTTCAGTACATCAACAGTACAAACCCACAATACTAGAGATTATGCACATCTGTTCATTACTACACTGCAGCAACAGACTGTTATCTAACATATGCATGAAGTTACTTTACAGGTGAAGATGGATAAGCAACAGTGGTCTACTAATGTGCCCTGGGGCCTTACCTGCATGTTCCTCATCCATTGTGTGTGTAGCACCCACCTCCACAATGCTATCATCATGTTCCTGGCTTGGCTGGTGGGCGGGTGTCCCATGGCTGTTGAGATCCTCAGCATGTGTCAGTGGGGGCAGGATGGCATGACCCCCACCTGTGGCTAGCTGGTCCCTCCTAACTGCAGCAGCATGCTGACGGGCGTGGTGAATGAGGTCAGTGCAATGATGTCACACCTGCTCATAACTGTGGTTATGCAGGCTGACATCGTTTACCCTGTGGATGAGCTCATTCACCAGGGCAGTCCTCTCCTGCCGATCATGGACTGTATGCCCAAAGAGGGTTCTGTAGTGATGTACAAGGTAGTTGATTATTATTTCATTCTCCTGTGGAGTATAAGTAGAGAGACAATCCCGGGACCTGGTACCTGGAAAATATAAATAGGAAACAAATGTCTGAGGACCTCATACTGTAAGGATATAATAGTTGTTAATTGTTATCCCCCCACCACCACCATATCTGCAACAATAATCTGAACACACAAATCAGTTGGTATGTTTACACCAAACCTACTGTTGGGACATATATCCTATTGTGCAACAAATATTGAAATGTGTTTCTATTCATGTTCCATGTTGAAACACTATCATTGGTGGCCTGCTGCTAACAATGTAATCTGCATGCCATTGTAATGGCCCTGTGATTGCATATATGTATGTGTTCGGTTTGTTATGCAACCTTTCCAAAGTGTTGTTTTGGGTTAATGGGAATATCTATGCATGCTGTTATAACTAATCCTGGATTGTGTTGACTATTACTACCCACATATGTTCTAAAACTGCAACACAATAGCATGTTTGGGAAGGCTGTTCCCAGCAGAACCACATCACCTGCCTCATCTGGCCATGGCAGTAGGCCACAGCACATCTGGAACCCACCCCAGAACCACCTCATCCGCTGGTCCTGCACTACCTTTAGGTGGAACCATCTCAGGGGATGGTGCTCATCCTACCTCTGGGAACATGCACAGAAAGGATCCTTTCACCTGAAGTCAGGTCCAGGGACTGGTGCATAACAAGCTCTGCAGAGAATTGGGGGATCTGCTACATCAGCTTGACAGCCTCATGATGCAATTAGAGGGTCAGCCTGCCCCTCCTGGTCAGCCCCCAGCACAGACACCTTCAGGGCCATGAAGGTGCAGTGGTGACTGCCCATGGGTGGGACCTCAGTCCCACTGTTTCCATTTGGGGGCTCATGGGCTTCCAATTTCCAAACACCCCTCCCTGTCCAAGGTGTTTACCCACCATATGTGTCATATACCACCCCTGTATGCTGTCTTGTCTGTCTTCTGACCAGGCCTACCATCCCAAATATGCCTACTATCCTTCCTCAACATCCCACTCTCACTTTAAGAAAAAATGGGCAAACTGTTCCCAACACGAATTTCACACCATACATAACTTTCCATTTCACACCTGCTTACAACTGCTTACAGGTGCCTTAATCACTCTGTATGCAACAGCCCTTGTTCTGGCCAGAAAATAAATTATCAGCCCTTGCAAGTGTCTAACCCAGGACCCTACACACTATAGCCACAGCAATTTACCACTAAGCCATCTGAGACACAGATATGTGTGATGTTTTCTCAAACATATCCTGCAGTGCAGTCATTCAAAAGTAAGGAAAATGTATTTGTGTGTGTGTGTGTGTGTGTGTGTGTGTGTGTGTGTGTGTGTGTGTGTGTGTGTGTGTGTGTGTGTGTGTGTATGTAGACATGCACATCTATATATATATATATATATATATATATATATATACACATATATATATATATATATATATATATATATATATATATATGTAGACATACATGTCTACATATATATATATATATATATATGGAGTGCTTTCAGACATCGGAGCCACACTCTGAATGTACTTCCTCCACAGCTGCACTGTTCTGCCTTGCTACGAAACAGAACGTCACATGTGGACACAGCCTAACATTGGGGGGAGATATATAGGGACAGATTGTAGATATGGCTATTACAAACCTATGAAGTTTGTGCATGATACATTTCA